>NW_028301594.1:6415520-6569375 GCF_987345545.1 Pholcus phalangioides
CCATAGAAAGTTCCAAACTTCATGAAAACCGGACAAATAACCAAAATAAAAAACGGTTTGCAGGGTTAGCATCGCTAGGTCACGAGAATTATTTTAAGACAAGAAAAAATAACTCAGAAAACAGCCGATGGTGGCGCTGACGTACACAAGTCAAAGAAAAGATACGAAAATAACGAACAGAATGCCCCAACATCGTTTATTACTACAGTACGTGTTCCACATGTCCACCACCACCACAGTGAATAACATACTGCAGGCGAGTCACAGATCCAACAACGGCAAAGTGCAGCAGGTCCACATACACACGGTTTACAACGGCGATCTAGTTGTGGATTAGGAGCGCAAGTTCTTATAACCGTCTCATTTGCATATTTCCACCGAAATTGCCCGTACCAACGCCACGTATTGGCTGTTTTTTGAGTTATTTCTTTCCCGTCTTGAAAAAATCCCAGCGACCTTTAGCGATGCTCTAACCCTGCAAACCATTTTTTATTTCGTTTATTTTCCGGTTTTTATGAATTTTTAAAGTTTCTACGGACTTTTTGCCCATCCTGTACAATAATTATACGCTGTTTGTGTTGCACTTTATGTGTTAAGTAAAATGTTTTCGTTTTACCGCATCACCTGTAAGTGAAATTTGACCTTTGTTTTTACATATTAAAAAAAATTCTCAGTCGTGACAAATATTTTAATGCAAAACCTCCCATTTTTGCAAATTGTTTTGTTACAAATTTTTAAAATGTGTCTAATACGTCCACCTTGTGCTTGATATCCATCCTCGGATATTACCTCGAGCTGAAAAATTCAATAGATAAATCTCATTTGACATTCTTCAAGAAATGAATGGCCACTGGACGAATGTCAGTCGTAAAAATTCGGAGCTTCGTAGGAGGACGGATTCTTATTTCGAATGGAAAGTTTAGTCGTATATAAAAAGTAACGTTAGAAAAGCGTTACTTCAGCGGTAAGATTCTGATAAATACGTTCTTGATCCAACAAAAGCGCTCGCTTTGGGTTCCCTCGAACAAATCAGGTGACATTTCTGAACGAATGGGGCGACATTCAATGTAGAAACGGTTCTTTTCCTTGAGCACACACATAAATTCCTTCCGCTGTGTAGTGTACTCTCACTCGATATTATTACTCTTACGCGATTCTCACAAGAGCATCTTAGGAGAATACTCAGAGAAAAATAAGCTTTTTCCGCGGTTAATCAAGTACCCAAACACAATAACACCGCTTTGTGTTTTATTGTGGAAAAATTTACATAAATTTAATAAATTTTTGCTAACCGTACAAAGAGGTAAAGGAAAAGGTATGTTTAGCGTCCTTATCTAGAAAACTGAGTGAGAGAGATATGAATGGGAATCGTTGTTAACTTGTCTTCGCGTGGAAGCACTCCAGAATCCTCTCTCTATCTCTGGGTCTCTCGTTATTATACAAAAGCCTATGCGCGTCCGTGAATAGGAAAATGACGAGAAAGACGAGAATAATATATTATCTTATAAATGCACTCTAATAAATTTTTCCGCGTTTTCATTCCAGTGTCTGGAGGAGAAAACCACAATGGATACGTTTCGTCTTTCTTGAAAGACGACCCGTTTTTTGTTTTTTAGACGTTCTTCCAGACATGAATAATCACCGGACGAATTACACTCGTGAAAATTCGGACCTTTGTAGGTGGACGTATTCTTACTTCGAACGAATAGTTCCCTCGTATCCAAACAGTAGCGTTATAGAAAAATGTTACTTCATATCAGTCGACGGCAAGATATTGATAAATACGTTGTTGATCCGACAAAAGCACTCGCTTTGGGGGTTCTGCCAGAGCAAGTCCGGTGACATTTTCTTAACAAATGGTGCGACATTCGATGTGGAAACGGTCCTTTTTTCCTTGGGCAACCATAAATTCCTTTCGCTTTGGCGCAGTCTTTGCTGGGATATTATAGGGTGGAAATGAGAGGTCCTGGAGACATTTTAAAAATGAGAATAACAAATCAATCCGTCAATATTAAAAGATTCGGTTTGCATTAAAATATTTATCATGGCTTCGAGTTGTTGTTGTTGTTTTTTATTATAAATTTTAAAAGATTTTCACTCATAGGTGGCACTGCAAAAACAAAAAAAAATTCGACAACATATAAAATACTACTGCTTACTGCACCGGCACCTGTTACATATGCCTCTGAGGAATTTCTAATGAATTAATACACGTCGGAAAGTGTTTTCTGAGTGTATTTATGTTGTTGGAGGGTTTATCTTGTTTCACGAATTGTTGGTGCTGTCTCACCTTCCTTCCATTACTTTGAGGGGTAAATACTTTTTAAACTAATACTTTTGGTATAGCACTGTATCAAGGAAACATTTATTTTCTGGATGTTATTCCGAGGTGAACTCGGGAAGAAAAGTCATCTTGTCTCCGCCGGGTCTCTCGAACCCAGGCCCTCTTGCATACCGAGCAAGCTTGCTACCATCTACACCATTGGAGACACGACCCTGCCCTCCTTATTTCACGCACTGTGGCGTGAGGCACTGAAGTAGAGACATAAGTAGCCTCTCTTAACTTCAGGAAATGGCCACCAGGTAGGACGGTTTAGAGAGAGATAAATGGTTTTTGTCAGCCAAAGATATCAAGGAAACATTTATTTTCTGGATATTATGCTGAGGTGAAAAGCCGTGGGCTGCGAAAAACCCATCTATCTGTCTCTATAGTACTAAATACAGTATTTCTAGGTACTACTTGAATTTTCATGTTACGAAAGTATCGTATAATTGGTCTGCCTGCTCTCTGCGGAGAGACGTTTTTTCAATAGGAGACCGATTCACATTTATGTCTTGGTGTTCGAAAAGCAACTTCAGCAGTTCACCACAGTTCCCACAATGGGATTCGAACCTGGACTCTCACGATAAGTGTCCAGCACGATTTCCACACGATCGCACTTCGACTCACATAAAATGCAATACAAACAAATATATATATACAAGGTCACAACAAGCAAAATGTCCAACGAGGTAGCAGAGAAAAAGATATCCATAACAAATATGGATGTCATATATTTCTAAAATACAGCAACCCAATAAAAAATTCAATTATAAAAAAAAATTCAAACAGTGCATAATTACTGTTTATAACAGTGGGTTACTGTTTATAAATTTCAACTTGGGTACTCTTCTACCCGTTTAGATGTAACCCGAGCTGAAAGGGTGATTACATTCAAATGTGGTAGTTTTATGTAACGCAAGTTATCATAAACTTTAATTATACACTGTTTGTGTTGCATTTTATGTGCCATATCGAATGTTTCGATTTAAAACGCCACCTGTGGATGGTATTTAGTTTTGTTTAATTTACCAAAAAAATTTAGGCCATGATAAGTACTTTAGTGCGAATTATACCTATTATGTCAATCGATGGAGAATTGTCATTAATTTCTAAAATATGTCCAGAACTTGTTATACACTTGGTACTAAGTGGGTTGTGCGCAAATTTTCCAAAAAACACATTTTGGAATTTTTCAATTTTCAAGTGCCATGAAATTTTCTTCGCCTAATTCAAGTTTTTCTTCTTCCTGTACTAAAAATATTTTAATATATAAACTGCTGACAGGCATTACATATAATAATATTTTCCATTAAAATTCTCTTTTTTCAAAACTAAGTTTTTTGTTAAATAAGGAACATCTTTCCGAACATCATTCATTCAAATTGTCTTGAAACTTTGTGTGTGTGGCAATACATTCTTACCATTTGATAATATATACACAACAATATAATGTTAAATTTTTTTATTAAATTTATTTAGAAATTTTTTATGGCACAAAATATTGGTAAATTTTGGTTATTTGTGGAAAGTCAAACGCTGTTGAAGTTAAAATTCGAGGGGAAAATCACCAACAATTAAAATCCTAAATGCTCATGTTAAACTGTATTTAAATATCCATAGCATTTGAGAAGAAAAAGTCGAATGCTTAAAATGAATAGAAAATTTTTAAATGTTTCTTAAATGAAGGAGATTTTTCTCATAGGGAAGCATGTGAAGCTAAGATCGTGCATCAACCCCCGTTAAATCTCACAACAGAATCTTTGGAATACCCAGAAATAAGTTTTTCCTGCGGCTAATCAAGTACCGAAACCCAAGCTTTTATTTTCCTCTACGGAAATTTACATAAATTTAATAAATTTTTGCTAACCGAACAGTGATGCGGGGGGAAAAAAAAGGTCCATTTGGCAGCATCCTTATCTAGAAATCCCGAGTGGGAGGAATGAATGGGAATCGTTGTTAACTTGTCGTCGCGTGGATGCACTCCAGAATCCTCTCTCTCTCTCTCCCTCTCTCTCTCTCGGTCTCTTCTTGTTATTATACAAAAGCCTAAGTACGTCCGTGAATAAGAAAATGGTGAGAAAGCAGAGAGAACAATATTATCTTATAAAAGCACTCTAATAAATTTCCGCTCTTTCATTCCGGTGGCGAATGTGAACAAATTATTTTACTTCGCAGAGAAGACGAAAAAAAAAAAAAAATCTGTGAAATATATTACTCATATTTCTTCGGATATTGAGCAAGAGTAGAGAAGAGATAAGGAGCATATCTCAAAAAGGCCTCTATCCCGCCGACCAATCGATTCGGATGGAAGTACCTTGAAACTCTTGTTTTCTTACGCTAATACCTCGTTTTCCCGCAATCTCGCCTAAGTTATGATTTTCTTGAATGGCCTACCGCATCCTCTACACCAGAGATTTACTGAAGATAACATCAGTGTTTGTGTTGTATCCGTGAAATACCCTAAATAAGTCCAGACATTGATGAGAAATCCCATTTTTGCGTTTCTCGTATCCGTTGGAATAGCATTTTAGGTTTACATGGGGAGCTTCAAATTTAATTTTTTTTTAAATCTATTTTAATTTTTTAAATGTATTTCAGTTATGGGTTTCGCAATTTAGGTTTTAAAAGCCGTGGTTTCTACAGAATGAATGTTCGAAAGAACTTTATCAGAACATTTAGAACCCGTAGGAAATATTACCCTTTAAAACCAGAGCATTCATTTTTTGGAATTTTCTAAATGTTATAAATGTTTCAATAATTCAGGAATATGTAATTTTTACTTCAAAATGTAAAAGACACAGGGCGCGCCAGTATACCATGAAACAAGTCTATTTCTGACAGCATACATACGTTAACCCCCCCCCCCCCCCTAGAATAGCGGTTATCGGCCTTCGGAAACCCACGTCTCGGTTTCATTCATTTTTGTTAGTGGAAGGCCCTGTCTAACACACGACTAACGGAAAATGAAGTGGCCAATCGTTCGCGGCTCGGTATGACTGATGTCAAGGTTCTAGTACGTGGTCCAAGGTTCAAGGGCCGTGATTCGATTGTTGAGGAAACACTGGGAATACAGTAGCCACCGCTTATAAGTATCACTGGTTATAATAATGAACCGCTTATAACAATCAAATCGGCAAAACGAAAACCAAACTAGGAAAATCATAGGTTACATAAGGTTACTTAAATGACTAATTACTGTCGCGATTTTTTACCTTTATAATAACCTTAGCCATCCTATACTGACCGTCACCCCCCCCCCCCAAACAATGGCAATTACAGCTTTGTAGTAAATAGCTCCCATGAATGACAGAACTTATTTGCAAGAGGTTTATGGTAAAAGAAAAAATTGGTGGGAATCCAGTTTTTTTTTTTAGTTTTTTGTTAGAAAAGTTACTGATAAGCGAATTTATCCAGAGCAGAGTTTCCGAAACTTTATGTTCCATGGCCCATTTCTTTTTCCTCACCCCCCCCCCCCCAAAATAAGCTTTCCCTTTCAGACTCCGGTGATACAAATGGGTGTGTTAATTTTTCCTCACTGTAGAATTTTTCATTTAACCTGAGGGAGTTAAGCCCTGACTTAAAGGATTGTGTAAGTTTTCAGTTAGAAATGTGCTGAATATGAACTTTGGGAGCTTTCATCAGAGGTCAGCACTTTAAGGTGAACTTTCAGGGTTTTTTTAAGATGGCTTCCAAATGAGAAAGCACCTCCGAGAAAAATGTGATTTATTGCATAAATCTTAGCAATAAAATTCTGGAAAAAATTGCATGTGAAGATGAATATACACCCTGCATCATCATCATTGATAAAACAATTGAACGAAGTCAATTATTTCTTCGCAAAAAATTTAAAATTTGTAAAAAAAAATTGAAAAATGAAGATTTGCTGACATTAGGTTTTTATTTTTCAAGTATCAAAAATACAAAAAATATTTTGAAAATTTCCGAAAATGAATGCTTGGGTCTGGAAGGGATATGCAGAAAAAATGCTCCTCAATAAAATTTGGAAGAATAAAATTCAATTTTAATACGTAGCACACTGGCAGATACAGATTCCTCGAACCAGAAGTGAGGACGAATCACAAAGGGTGAGTATAGTGAACGGGAGGGGAGGGTGAATATCCACCTCGGCCTATGCGAACAATACAATTCGTATCCGCCTATGGTCCCGGTAAAGATACAATATATATATAAATTTTTGAGAAATCAGAGATTTCAGCGGATTTTTACTAATGGTTACAAGAATTCCAGTAGAAAAAATATTTCAACGGCGAACTTATATCTTATTGTGTAGCATGATCAAAGAAAATTATCGTGAATACACACCGATGAATCCATTTTTCTTGCAAAAATCGTATAGGGGGGAAAAAAACGAGAAAAATTTTAAGCTTTCTTTCGATTAAAATCATACATTTTCAATATCCTTCGAGGCATTGTGTGTATATATATATATATATTCATTTTATTTAATCTTACAGTTCATTTTCCAAGAAAAAAAGAGATATTCAATAAGAAAAGCTGTCAAATCCATACATAACCATTGCAAAGCCAGCATCAACATAACGGAGACAACGTGATGATAAGCGAAGATCTAACAACAATAACAAGTATTCACATTGCGATGGAAATTTCTCCTCCTCGCATCCGGAGTAGATATCTCTGCCCGGGACCGACCTTTTAAATAACGAGGGTATCCCTTGTCAAACAAAATATAGGCACAGGCCAGGCAATCTAACCTTTTTCTTTCTACCAAAGAAAACGAACAATAGAAAAAAGATTGGAACGTTGGGGATTGGTCGGAATATAACTAACTACACGCGACGGGAAAGCAATTGTATAGATTGGTCGGTTGGTTGTTGAAAGAAAACTCTCTTCCAAGAAAGATTTTTGCTTGATCGAGATTTTTTTTCTTAGCATTTCTTGTAAAAAGAAGAGAAATGCTATCACATCCAAGGTGAACCGAGAAATGATGGTACGTATTTTCCTCCACTGTATTTTTTTGTTTCGGAATCTTTACCTTTACCCAACATCCCACGCAACTTTAAACAACAAGAAACAACCTGATACTTGATACTAACAATTTTCTAAATGCATGAAATGTGAAGATTCAGCAGCACGCACACACACACACACACGAAATATCTCTAAATTTAATGAAAAGGATCCCGATGTTAGTTCTCATTTTCCTTTATCGTTTCGGGAGATGATATTTCTGGGAATAGACAAGATCCTCGCCCTTTAAATATGTTGTGAATATTTATTGGATTCGATTCCGGCTGTACCTGGTGAGTTTGTTTGTTTCTATTTGGGAGTCTAATTGAATTGTTACGTGCTCAAGATATCGATGTTGTGATTCGGATTAGCTTTCGGATATTGGATCAATTGAAATTTCGCATGTAAGTCACGGTGGTTGGTATCTAAACATTGCTTGTTCGTGCTATTATCAGCATATAGTGATAGTTTGAGTGCTGGGTTTTATAGGAAATTTCAAAGTGACACACTACGGCATAGTCACATCATTGTCAAGGCTGTAAAACAAGGGTTGTGTCACGAGTCGCTGGAGTCCGTACCTTCTCACGTCACTCGCGAAGACATTTCTCCTGCAGAACCAAGTGAGCCCGCTTTGCTACATTGTTGATTACGGTAGTTTGTTTGCCCATTTTAATGAATTATTTCCAAAATTATCTTCTCGATTATTGTCATTATTATTTGCGTATTTATTTGCTTGCGTCGTTCAACCATTTAAACATTTTAAAATAAGAAGTTTTGCTTATGAGGTAACTTTTACTGGGAACATTTTTCTCGGATTCATTTCAGTTGAATCACGTACGTCAACATTTATTGTGTTGGTTGAAAGCGAACTCGAGACAGATAATTTCAATTATCTTTTGGACCTTCTAGAATTTTAATTATTTTTTTGTTTTTATATTTCATTTAGGCGTATCTTTAAGAAGATATGTGCCTCCATTATTACCATTACAACTGCAGCATAAAAGCATTTGAAGACATGGCGTCGAGAGCGAGCGTGCTTTGGGGTGTTCGAGCACCCACTCTAATTTTTAGTATGGGTCTTAGCACCCACTAAATTGATTCAGAAATCCAAATTTCCAATGTAAAGATCAAGATCAGCACCTACAAGTTCGAATCACTTCCGACCCTGAGGGAAGTAAATATAAATTAATTCCTAATATAAAATGTTTGAAGTTACAATTATTTTGCATGCTAATATCAAATAGCATTACAACTCACCGACAAGTGCTTGGATTTAATCAATTTCTTAGTTTATAGATTATAAAAATATTATAAAAATACTGCATGCGCATACCTGGGATACTGAAACAATACCAGCAATGAGAAATCTCTCTCAATCGTATGATGATGTCTACTATAAAAGAATAGCAGGGCCGTGACGTCACACGGCAGCTTTGAACGGAAACTTCTGCAGAACTTCTAAGAAATCGGTACATGTTGGAATGTGCGTGGACGTGTTGTGAACCTGACACGTGAAGTTTGTTTCTGTGTAGTGCCGCCATCAGCGAGCAGTTTTTCCAACTACGAGTGAAGTATAATGAATGAATAATTGTATTGTTGCAGGCATGTTGCTCTCTGTGGCGAGACTTTTTAACCGAGTTGGACCGAGAGATCGGTCCGCATTTTCGCCTCGCAGTTGGGAACGAATTTTCATGCCCAGTGAAATCTCAGGAAAAGTGATTAAAAAACATTTACAGCCTCCTTTGCCACAAGTTCAATCAAACCAGGAATAAAAACAACGTTATCTTGGGAATTATGGGAATAAATTTCAAATGATAGAAGGAAAAAGAAAACGACGAAAAACTCGTTCCTCAAGATCATTTCGGAATTTTCTGGATTCCGTTATCAAAGGATTAAAGAAAATTAAAAGTAAAATTATCATAATTTAAAAAATGGTTGATATGTGTCCTTGACAACCCAGACGAGTGTATATACGCCATCTTTGAGCGATGTTTCATACCAGTATTGTTGTAGTATGTGACGTGCTACTACCTACTTAGGAAAAAATTCTATCAAGTATTTGCGGAATGTTAGGGACACTCCTAGGCCATAGAAATGTAGCTATTTCAAAAAAGTTCATTCGAAATTCATTCGGGTGCCAGGGTATCCCCATGAAATCTCCATCGAGCCTTCAATTCTATTACTACAGTATTATAAACCACAAATTACTAATTAATGTTACTATCATTTATTGATTCACAGGGTGCCGAACCATTCCTTTGTTGTTGGTTCATAATGAAGGAAGATTCATCATGAAACGAAACATAGAACTTGCGTTGCGACAAGCCGCTGTATTTATTGCGTGTCAATATCATTATTGTTATTATTGTTATATTATAGTATTATCAAATTATATACAAATACAAATACAACGCCACAACAGGCAAAATGCCCAACGAGGTGGCTGATAAAAAGATGCCCATAAAAATATGGATGTCATATGTTTCAAAAATACAGCAACCCCATTAAAAATGCAATTAACACAAGTTATAAACAATATATACACATGATAAAATATTATACAATGCCCATAAAGAATACTTATGGTTGTCTTATTCTAAGAATGGATAGCTTCTCGATTTACCCCAACATGTTTATCGTATTTCTTTTTAAACGTGTCAATTGTGTTACAATTTACTACCTCCGGGCTTATGGCCTCCAATGGCCTATGCCATTGTTATATATTATCGTGTGAGCAACGAGACGTCATGACAAAATAAAAAGCGAAATCGTTAATAGACGCTGGTGTTTGGCGATAAAGCCGGGTTTTCCTAGGAGTAAAACTTTTGCACTGTGTGCAGCGTGAAAACGCTGATTGGTTAAAAACCTGAGATTCAGGTTTTTTTTTAACAATCAGCACTTTTACGCTACGCGCGCTGTAGAAACCTACTCCTAGGAAAAACCGGCTTTAGTTGCTAAACGTAACAGCAGGAGATACACTTTACACATGCGGTGATGTTTCTATGACGTCACAGTAGCCTGGTTCTGATTGGCTGATAATGTGCTGAGTATAAAGAGCTCACAATTTCTAAGCGCTGGTTGAAATTCCCCAGAACCAAGATTTCTCCCTTAGGGGCCGTTCAAGTATTATGTAAGCAGATTTTTAGCCATTTTTGACCCCCCCCCCCCTTGTCAGCAAAATTTCGTCATCAGCTCTGCCCCTCTGAATCTTAACGCATATTGGTGGGATCAGAGTACACATGGGGAGGAGAGCATAGGGGGACTCGTGCTCCCCCCCCCCCAACGATCAAAAATTTATTTCTTTAATGCAAAAAAATATTTTTTTTAATTAAAATTTCGGAAGAAAATACCTTTATATGTTATTATAATCAATTTCTGTTAATTTCAATGTTATATGAAGGCTATGAACTCAAAATTGATCTTATATAAATTCATTGTGACCCACCCTCTAAGCCATATAATGATAAATCGCCCTTGGCTCGTGGACCAAATATGGCCCTGGGGGTTAGCTGATGCGGCCTGCCCTCCTCAAACCTAATTTTGTAAAAATGAACTAATTTACAGGTCGCTTAAGTATCCCGTGGTACAATTCCAGAGCATTTAAGCGGCCCGTGGCACATTTTCAGATCATTTAAGCGATCCGTGACACATTCAGAGGTCCCTTGCGTGACATGTGACATAGTTTTAGAGCATTTAAGAGGCCCCCCAGTGCGCTACATCACTCAAGTTACCCGCGGCACATTCTCGTAAGTGATTCACATTCATAAGTGATCCGCGGCATATAATTACAGATCACTTGAGTGATGCGTAGCACAATTTCAGAGCACTTAAGCGGCCCGGACACATTTCCAGATCACTTGGATCCGCGAAGCAATTGAAGATCACTAAAGTGGCTCTGTAGGGCACTTATCAATAGGGGTAATGTTATTTCAGGTGCCCACAAACTATCGAAAGGTTTTTCTCGTTTTTTTGGCGCACCGAGTAAGATGCCATTAGAAATATTTCATATTTCCATAAAGGACGGTTGATGACGTAAGCATTATCCAACCACCACCCCCCCTCCCGTCATCAAAAGTTATCAAATCGGAAACCGCCTCCCCCATCGATGCTGACGTTATACTTGAATGACCCCTTAGAGAATTGTCTATCCTTGACTGACTGACTGACTGAGGTAGATACATTTTCTCAGGGCGTACCGAGTCTTAAAGACTCCCATAAGCTTCCCTGTTTGATGCTGCTCCGTACGAGCTGGATGAAGAAGTTAAGAAGCTGTTTGTATGTGATAGTTGAGTGTGTGAGTGTAAGTGTATAAGAGGCGTGTCAATAAAAGATAATAAAATTTACAGCCCATGCTGTACTCAGAGAGTCAGTATACGTCAAATTAATTCAGATCATATTAGAAAAAATGAATTCGGTAAGTTGTGGCTTACTTATCACAGAAATTTGTAGAGCTATGTCCGAAGGAGGTGAAGTATCAAAATTCCAGAACGCATTTTATACACAATTACAAAATCAGTCAATTATCTCAGCAAATAATTGACAAAAAAGTGGAATACTGCACCTAATGGTTACAAAAGAGTATATATATATGTTCATTCTAATAAATGGCGTGAATACAATATATATGATTACATGTGGATACAAGATTAAATGCGATAAATATTGGTAGGCGTTCAGTATATATGCAACACTATGCTTCCAATCAATGAAGAGAGAATTAGAACTATTTACACTTTTTACAAAACTAAACCAATTCATTGGGCCATATCAGGTCAGTATGTTCTTAGGTCGAAGAAACCTCAACACCTCTACCGCAGGATAAGGCGAGATGTCTCTTATGTGCTGATATTCTGATGTGTCAGCTCTATCGAAATATCCTCTACATAGTTTGACTAAGTATTCATGTATGGTTTCAATGTTCAAATCCTTCATTATGTCAATATTTCTGATATACCATTGTGCCCCGGTATATCGCCGAAGTATTTTATTTTGCTGCACTTGTAATTGTTTGATGACCGAGGGTTTCGCTGTGGAAAAGCATGGTGCTGCATAGCACATAATTGGTCTAATGACTGACTTGTACATAATGGTTTTGTTTTTGAGGCTAAGTGCAGAGCGTGTGTAACAGACTCTGTTTAGAAGTCCTGCAGCCTTAGCGGCTCGAACTTTTGCCTCATGAATGTGGGCTTTGAAACTGAGCTTTTTATCCAAAATAACACCAAGATATTTTGTCTGAGACTTGGGTTGTAATATGGTCTGCCCCACTGTGATAGTGGTGTTCGGAGGGAGTTGTCTCCTTGCAAACCATATAAAGTTGCATTTACCCTCGTTTAAGACCACTGCATGTAGCTGACACCAGATCTCGACCCTTCGGACCATTTCTTGCAAGTTCCTCAGAGCTTGCTGAGGGTCCCTAGATGCCATAAGGATTTTTGAGTCGTCAGCATAAGAAGCTAAGATTCCTCTTTGTGGAGCAGGAAAATCGTTAATAAAAATATTGAAGAGTATTGGGCCAATTACCGACCCTTGACAAATAGATGCCTTTAGTGGACGTCTGGTGGAGAGGGCGTTTTTGATACGGACCTGAAATGTCCTATCCCTGAGGTAGCTGTGAACCATATGTATAAAGTGGGAAGGAAACCTTCTAAGTATCATAATGGCAATCAGTGTTGAGTGCTTAACCTTATCGAAGGCCTTCTGTATGTCTGAATCAAAACATGCTACATAATCCTTGTGGATGAAAGCATCCTGTATGTACTCCACAACACGGACCAGTTGTGTTACACAAGAATGTCCGCTACGAAAGGCATGTTGTTCATCTCGGATAAAGCTGTTATCCTCGAGATACAAAGATAATCTCGCCTTAAAAACTCGTTCAAAAATCTTGGACAATCCCGGAAGCAAGCTGATCGGGCGAAAATCATTCGCAAATAGACTTATCTCCCTAGTTTTTGGAATGACTTTAATAATGGCATGTTTCCAGCTATACGGAAAATGACAAATTTTTAACATACCATTAAAGATGTTTACTAATGTGGTGATAATATTATATGGAAGTATCTTCAAAGCTGTGTTAGTAATATTATCAAACCCAGGGGCCTTTTTTTCTTTAAGTCCTTTAATTATCTCGAGGATCTCCTCACGATCAGTGGGAGCAGCCGTCACGATATTATGTGGCTGGTTGTTTTGTAGAAAGTTGTTAACCACCTGTTCAAAGTGTGTTTCTACAATAGGCGGTTGGTTACTATTTGGTGAAAACTGGTCTTCATATGTATTAGCGAATGACTCCGCTATCTCTTCATCAGTGTATACAAGACCATTTGTACCATGTATTCTGTTGATGTTGATGGCACTGGGCTTACAAATTCTAATTAATTTCCAGAGAGACCCATCCGATACATCAGCCTCATCAAGAAAATCATTCCACTTCTGAGAGTGATATTCCTTGAGGCTGTTTCTTATTTCTCTGGATATACGGTTCAGCATGTTACGGAGATTGGGATCTCTCGTACGCTGTACTCGTCTTCGGAGTTGATTTTTGAAGTTAATTTTACACTTCAACTCCTCAGGGATGCCATAATTTTTAAAAGGCTTAATACGCCTAGTCGAATTATTTACGGCATTTTGAATTACCTCAGTAATTTTTTCTGCTGCTATATCAATGCTCTCTTTGTCAAACTATTGATATCAATGACCGGTTCATTTTCCAGTGTTGTACGGACGTTGGTCCAATCTGTACGAAGCATGTATGGAATTTCATAAGTGATACCACTGTCAATCTCGAATAGTACCGGATTATGGTCAGATCCGAGAGCACTGAGTACCTCAATGGTGACTCCGTATAGAAGGTTTTTTGTCAAACCAAAGTCAAGTACGTCTGGCCTATGCTGAAGGTTGTAGGGGTAATGTGTAGATGATTGCGGCGCATGAACATCAATCATATTTGAATGACAAAAATTTGCGAGCATCCTACCATCCTGATTTGTTGTGTTGCTATTGAAAAGTTGGCTTTTAGAGTTGAAATCACCAGCTACAAATATGGGCTTATTACCGTTACTTCTAAATATCGCTTTTACTAAGGTGATATCGAGTCGATATCGTGGTGGCTTGTAGAAGGAACAGATTACCATCGGTTGTTGATTTGGGTGATGTACCCTAATAGCGATGGCCTCACAAGTTGTGGATGTAGGAAGATCAACTGTCTCAATATGAAAATTCCTCTTGATAAGAATAAGGACACCCCCTCCAGGTAGGTTGGGGCGGTCAAGCCTATGGCATTCATATGTATGGACTTTGAAGTTGCGTGCCGGTGAAAGCCACGATTCTTGTATGAGAACCGCATCCGGGTCAAATTCATCAATAGTTTCACGCAATTCATGGCGGTTATTGTGGATTCCGTCAGCATTCCAGCTGATGATTCTAAAAGGCTTAGGAGCCATTGTAAAAGTGGTGTTACTAATTGCTATCGTATTAGTGTTTGATATTCGCAAAAAGCAGAAAGTGATAAGTGAATTAGATTTTCTTGGCCAATAGGATAACCTCTATAAAGCTCTGCCAGATAACTGCGAGCTTATCTTTCTCTTCAGTGATATCCTTAAGCTTTTGGAAGGTGGTATTTGTGATGGTTGTTAGAGCAGTAGCAATGTCATTTGCGTCATGCTCAATAGTGTGCTCGTTCCTCTCAACAACCTTTTTCGACGGCCCTTGTGATTCTACATCGATCAGTGATGGGACCAGTGGGTCCTGGGCCTCCGTTGTTGAGGTCATTGTTGAAGCATGTTCCCCACTCAAAGTATGAGGGATAGGACGTTTCTTCAGCGCTCCCACAAATTTGTGGATTTTGTTAACCACCTTTTTAGGCTGAGCCACATCGGAAAAACTTACCCTGGGCTGAGTGTTTGTTTCCTTGTTTTTATCTTGGAAGTCTATGAGATTAACCTCTTTTTCTACTTGAGGTGCGTTTTCACCCGAAGGAGTGAAAGAGAGGGTCTTAGGTTTAGGCCAGGGCCACTTCGGACATCCTTGAAATGAGCTTCTGTGTTCCAGACCACAACGAGAACACTTGTTTTTATGCGCTTTGTTCGTGTGTTGGGGGCAATCTTGAACCCTGTGTTTTTGTGCGCAAATGCCACAGACTGCAGAATTAAAACAGGTCTGGGCCGAATGGCCAAACCTCTGACATTTTCTGCACATTAATTTTCCAGGGCCACCCCTAAGTTTTTCAATTGTGACTGGAAGCCCCATCAACTCCTTGATTTTATATATTCCACTATTTCCTTTTCCCGTTTCAATTATGAACAGGGGCATGAATCTCTTGGTTCTGAAGTGTCTCATTGGGCTTACTTTCCCAACATCATGACCCTCACTAATAAGAGCCGTTTGTATGCTAGTAACTTCCATGTTTACTGGAAGCCCTCTGATAACCACTCTTAGTGGACGTTCAACGTCCACCTGGAAAGTATGATACTCAAAACCAAGCTCATTAAAGAGCTTTGTACAGTTACGAAAATCATCAGTGTGAAAGAATTTAACTGACATCTTATTAGCACCCGATTTAACCTCGGGTTTGTGCTTGCACATATCAACGATCTTAGGATAGTGCTCATGCCAACCCGTCCATTTATTCAACATGACAGGAGGGATATTGTCTTTTTTCTTAGTGTGGGTCACCTTCTGAAAACCGGTAAGATCAATATCTTCATTAGCTATATCATCTTCATTACCCTTATCCTCTGAGCTAATGAGATCCTGTAGTACCGTGCTACTGCCGCCTTGGTCCGATTGTTGTATTCTACGATTCCCATCTTCATCCTCACTTTGTGACAGCACCTCACAATGGGCTTCATTGGAAGCAGAGGGGATATTACTGTCGACATCGGGGACAGATTGAGAATGAGAAACCAACTTTGGGACAGAATCCTGCGACTTATTGTGTTTCTTTTTAGCCTTCTTTGCACTTCTAAGAGAAGACTTGCTAATGAGCGGCGATGATACCGGGGAATTTTCCTGGGCCTTGAATTTGGATGCAAGCGTGTGCTTACAGGGGGCCTCATCGATTTCGAGAAAGAAACAAACAGAATACTTGAGGAGTTCATCTAAGTTAGAAGTATTAGTCTCATCAGCTAAGTAATCCTCATAGTGTGCCATAACGGTGCTGAAATTTGTAGCAACGCTACATTTGTCCTCAACAAGAAGAAGACGATTGTCATAGTCAGCTAAGTAAAGTCCCAAGAACGACATTAGACGTTTTTGGTATATCTGACGTATATCGTCATGTTCAAGAGCGAGTTTCGCTAGCTTGCTCAAGGCTTCGAAATCGCTAGTGGCCTGACCAGGAG
The DNA here is from genome assembly GCF_987345545.1 of Pholcus phalangioides. Taxonomy (NCBI): domain Eukaryota; kingdom Metazoa; phylum Arthropoda; class Arachnida; order Araneae; family Pholcidae; genus Pholcus; species Pholcus phalangioides. Next base: position 6,432,171 of record NW_028301594.1, read on the forward strand.
CGGGCAGACGGATGGGACAGACCTTCATGTTTACGCTTGTAAGATTGTAAGCCACAACTTACCTTTACTGATGTGCCATATAGTATGGCGCTTGAAAGAATTCAGTGAATTAGGATATTGAGAAAGTTTAGAAATTAAGATTGGCCTATCCTGGTGGCCGAAATAGAAAAAAGAAGAGAAAATAGGAAATATCAGAAAGTCGAATCTTTTCCACGGGAGCTCGAGCCTCATCAAGGCTGTTTATTCACACGAATAAGTCCACGCCGGAGCCACGTGCAAGTTTGAAAAGTTCCGTTACACTACGATCTGTTAAAAGAAGCAGAGTTTCCACGAGACAATAACGGTTGAGCAACCGAGGAAGTACACGTCGAAAAAGTCCATATGCAACTCTGTCTATCCTTAACAAAGTAAAAATATTGATATACACAACTATTTTACAGATATTTTATAGGTCATTAGAAAATTCAAAATTCGTATTTAAAACAAAAATATGTTTTTATTTTACATAAATATTTCGAATAAATCTTGAAATTTTTCAACAAACATATATAAGTTTTAATTACAGAGCTTGACAACCTATCCATAAATTTGGTTCATAGATGTCTCTAACTTACCGCGACCTTAACAAATTCATTTACCGTTCTTCTAAGTTTTGAATCGGAATTTTAAGAGTGTGAAATATATTCCTTTCAACTACGAAGCTTTGGCCCTGGTTCAGCTATTTTTCGGATTAAGCACACGTTCAGCTCCGAGTAGTGTTCATCAACACGCATCTGAATTCAATTTTACCACTCCTTTAAATTTGAGGATTTTTTTCAACAGTTACTTCTGTTGTTCATTGAAAACTGGCATCTTTTTAATTCTGGACAGGAGTGAAATTAATCTTCAAAGTACGTATTTTTTTCCGGATAACGCTGATTGCACCCGCACGACAGCTGTAGTATACATGGAGGATGAGAAGTCCCCAACACATTTTAAAAATATATTACAAAAATCAACTAATTGTCATATAAAGGTGGGTTTGCCCAAAAATACTTATCGTAGCCGAGTAGTTTGATAAATTAAAAGAAAGTTCAAATTTCCCTCACAGGTGGCGCTGTGGAACGAGAAACTCGACAGAACATAAAATACAACACAGGTATTTATGTTCACACCATTAGGTAGGAGTAGGCATGGCGTAGAAGGATCCCACGATAATGAAATTTGATTCTTTGCTTTTCGAGTACAATAAGTATATAAATTTTAATACAGGTACTCTTCCAGCCAGTTGGGGGGGGGGGGAGGGCTACGATGTTGCTAAAATGGCCCTGCATCGAAACAAGGCCATCTTAACGCATCCAGGCATAATCCTTAGTCTTATGTCAACAAGGACGAGGGTCCTACATGATAAGATCTGGTACCATGATTTGCAAGAGTAAGTAAATGAGTAAATTGTTGCTTACAGCTAAGTACGAAAGAGCCCAGAACATCTTACTGTCCGAGGGCCCATGATGTTGGGTTGTCACTGCATGTGTGTGTGTGTGTCTGTGTGGAACCCCACCCCTCCACAAAACCCTCACTTTCTTTCATTTCAAGCCAAGTACAACTCGGATCTATCGCCATGGGCAATTTACTACCTAGTGAGTTGTGCCGGAAGTGTGTATACCTAACAGTCTGAGTGCGTATCTAGTGTTGTGTATGATTTTTGTGTGCTGCCATCTATATTTCAGAAGTGAAGTGAGCGAAGTGTAATGACTGAATATTTGTACTGTTTGTAGGCCTGTTGCTCTCTGTGGCGAGACCTTTTAACGAGGAGATCGGCTCGCATTTGCGCCTCGAAGTTGAGAACCGCAGAAAACCAACTTCAGCCGACCACCACTGTGGTAACGGTGGGGCTCGCACCCGCGATGAGAGTCCGTCAGTATGACCCCCTCGACCACCACAGTGGCACAAAACCCTCACTGCATCAAAGTCGACGTTATTCATGAAATGTTGAGTGAAAAATCAATGAGTAGGAAGAATCTCGCTCCATGATGGAAAAAGGGGGGGGGGGGCGCTGAATAAGACAATGGGGGCCAAGAGGGAAAAAAAACATGGTTGAAAGGGGGAGGGGGGTCTGGGTTTAAAAAGGATAACACTGATGATAAAAGGTTGAGACACTGATTATATTCCATATCAAATAAAGCTCAAAAGACACAAATTAATTCACAGTCCAATACACCTATTGTATATACGACCTCTAAGTATTATATTGCCTTCAATATAAAAAGTCAAATATTTAAAGTAAAATTCCGGAAAAGGAACAAGAGGAAAAGATCTCAAATTTCTTAATTTAAAATCGACTTCTTTTATTCTGGTTGTATTTATCCCTTTACGAAATTGAAAAAAAACCCATTTAAAACGAAATTCTTTCAATATTTCCTTCAAAATACTAAAAAAAAGTTCTCTTATTTCCTTGGAATTAAAACCAAAAAAGGATTCGAATAAGATTTATAAGAATTCAGTTCCTTTTTGAAATATTAAAATATATATTGGAAAGACTCAATTTTGTAATTCATGGTGGAAATTGTTTTTTGTTCACGCGTGAATAGATTTGTTATGCCATTTAAATTTCAGGAAGAGCCATTGGACCTCAGAGATATATATATAAGTATTTCATGGGAAGAATTCTTATATTTTACGATACATGAAGAATCGCTCATTTTGATCCAATTGAAACAATCGATGGAATGTTTCCTATGAAGATATTATTTGTTGCTGGAGAACAACAGAGATATCTACAGAGAGCAAATACCAAATTCCAACTAAATGAAAATAGTTTTCAGTTCGTTTGAAGTGACTTCTTGAGTTGGAAAATGGATCGATTGGAAGTATCATATTCCTCCTATGCAGAGGTCCCAAACGGAATGTGTGTAGCTATAAATTGCTACACTTGAAACTATCTCCTCGCGACTTCAAGTTATTTTTCAACTTTTATTATTGTCAAGTTCATCCTTTTACGTAATAAGTTGGGGACATCTAAGGTGCTATCAACAACGACGATTAGACACACTTACCGTTCAAAAGACTCTTCGAAACTTGGTCATAGTCGCTTTCGCTTGCCCTACTGACAGTAACGAAAAGAAGGGGAGTGCGTACTCTATATAACCCACTTTTCCCCCCATACAAGATGATTCAAAACTTCATCCAAAATATTTGAAGGCAAATAAAAAAAACGTCAAAATGAACTGTATTCAAATGAGAACTCATGACTGGTAACGTTAACGTTACCTGAAAATGATAGGAGACCGTCGTCTACGACGGTTTCAACAGCTGGCTGATGCGAAGATAAATCCAGAAAAGAAAATTCAAACGCTTTTTACGGGGAAACGAACGCAAGTTCTTACCGGGTGAGTGCACTGGACCCCTACGATACAAAGGCAACGAATCCTCTCTCCTTAGAACTTACGTGTGTGCTGAACGGAACGGTACATGGTCAGTCAAACCTAACTCATACCAAAGCTCAAAATTCTGACGATGCCACCAGATAACGACTTTAAGAAGTTGATGACACTCACCACTATCAATACAAATACAAAGGTCACAACAGGCAAATTGCCCAACGAGGTGGTTGAAAAAAGATGCCCATAAAAAATATGGATGTCAAATACAGCAACCCAATATAATTACTGATACTGTATATGATACAATGCCCATAAAAAGGATTATAGTTGTCTTATCTAAGTATGGATAGTTTCTCGATTATTCCCATTATAAGCATCGTACTTCTTCTTAAACGTATCAATTGAGTTAGAATTCACGATTCCCTGAGGAAAGCTATTCCATCTATTAACAACCCTATTAGACAAAAACTCCCTGCAACACCACAACTAGGAGTTGTCCCTCACTAAACGGTACTGGTGTCCCCTTGTCGAAGCAGTTGATTGATAGTGTATTAATAACTCATGGTCCATCCTTTCCATCCCGTTGAAAATTTCAAACACCAGTCTCGTGCGTGAACATGCGTACGCGTAGCACTTATCTGCATCGCTCAACAAATACAAAGGTTTCAACGGCTGGCTGACGCAAAGATTGCCTTTGTGCTTTAGTGATCTCTGCACGTTCATCCAGGAAGTTGAATTTTCATTCCTGGATTTATCTTTGCATCAACCAGCTGTCAAACCTTCGTATTAACAGCGGAGAGTGACGTCATCTTCGGCGAAGTCCATCCTAGTCTACAGTATACAGCACTATAATGGAAAGCATATCTATGAGAAGTATCGCAAAGAAAAATCACCAGGACATTCATTCTTTTGGTAAACTGCGCGAGATATGGGGAAAGCTCAATTATTATCCCATCTTCGATTATTCTCACAGCACTTCTGAATGTACGTCTGTTCTAAATTTGTTCCCCATTTTGTCCTGTTTGATGCTTATGCCATCCAGTGGACTCGATCTCATCGCTAATGATCACCTGCTTATATCTCTTCATTGAAACACAGAGGCGGGTTATGTTCTGGTTAAAAGTTTAAAGCATAGACTAAAGATATATTCTTATTAAAAGTTATTCTTACTTATACTTCTTCTTACTTACTTCTATATAAAGTTATTCTTACTCTGTGGTATAAAGATAGATTAGTGGTCCGTGTTTTTTCCGGCACTTCGTTGTGTGCAGTTCGTACTTTATAGCGCCTTCCTCACAGTGAGAAAGGCCCCTGAATGTTTTTTTTCTGTGGTTTTGAATAACTTACGAGTTCTGTTAAGAAGCCGAAATCGCGGGGGTCTTAATGTTATCATAAAAGGCCGTTTTAACAATGAAGTACCTTCGCTTCTTTATGCACTCCTACTCGACGTAGGACCTCCTCCTATTATCCAGAACATGACCCGCGGCTCTGTCTCAACGGATAGATATAAGCTGGTTTTCAAAGACCTGTGCCATGCTGAAAAAATTTAGCCGTGTCTCTCTCTCTCTCCCAGGATTATATGAAAAACGTTTCCATGTCATTGAAAAAACACCTCAAAATTCTCATATTGTTGAAATAAAATAAAATATCTAACACATGAGATTATTTCCAGTTTTGTCAAAAAGACACCTGTTTCAACAATGTCTCCATACCAATGAACATTTCTGCCCGTTTTCAATTAAATCTTCACAGCAACTTAAAACAACTTCACGTGTGTGAACACACACACACAATAGCCTCGACTAACACCGATTGACCACAGCCAAAATCTACCGAGCAAAACGATGTCGGTGTTGGGAAAAGCGATCTGGTTTGTTTTTCTCATGGCTTTTACCATTGTCATCGGCTTGCAGTTGCGGAGAGTTCGTCCACGAGCCAAAAGCCGATCTACCTGGCAATGGAGGGCGTCCGAACAACCACCACCATCAGTGATGAACCCGGCGATCAGGAATATGCAAAAATTCTTGTCCTGCAAGTCAGGGATGCTCCCATTGGACTACGTAAAAAGCAAAGGCAATCGATTCATGGTGGGAATCTGCATATCATTGGTCGGAGTCGTCGTACGCATTTTAACGGACGTGTATTGCTCATGGACGAACGGAATCCAAAAGCCAAGGATCAACAACATCATTTGCAGTGCGCTGATAATAATTTCCCGGATTACGATCGCTGCTGGCTGTGCGCTTGTCATTTTCGCAATATTCGGCTTTGCATCGAGTTACGCGAGCAGACTACTACCTACACGGCGGCGAGTTAAAATGGCCAGACGTTGGATGCCGTTGCCATTCTGGGGCCGAAGAGTCCGTTAATCGAGTAAGCGACACCCCGGGTACAAAGACTCTGTGCGTGAGTGTGTTGGGCGATAGGCAAGTACCGTGGATTTCATCATTTCGATCGTGACAGTTGAATAGCCTACCTGCCATCTCAGAACTTGGTTGTTTGAACATTTTAGAAACTGTTTATTTCTGAATTTCTTCTAGTCTCAAAATGAAACCTTGTTATACAGACTCGTGTGTTTGCTTGTAACTTATTTTGATTCTCATCAATTCATGTACGGGCAGTGTTTCTCAACCAGAAGCTATATGGCTCTCCTTACGGTACTGTGGTATTCTAATCGAACCACGGGTAAAAATCAAATGATAGGGGAGCCATACCTAAAGGTGGGCCACGAATAGCTTTGAAAAAAAAAAATTCAGATGTGAAGAAACGAAGATTTGAAATAGAATAATGATGTGGAAAAAAAGTGTGGCAATACTTTCAAAATCCAGAAAAACTAACCAGGCGCGTACGCAGGGAACTTTTGTCTCAATTATCCCATGATGGTTGTCCCAATGATAATGAGATGTGATATTATAATTTTTTTTTTTGAAGTATGTTAATCCCTATAGGCTGGTATTTCTAGTTCGGAAGGAGAGACCACCCCTCAGAAAGCCTCTTGCTAATGGACCTTCCAGAATTGTTTTTTTTTTTTTTTTTGAGACTCTTCAGAATAACTTTTTGCTCATGGTGCTGTTAAGATGGCCCTTTCGGTGGGACGCTCATATCCATATAGGAGCTATACAACGAGATCGGGTGCTGTGATTTTTGAGTTTAAGTTTGTGAATATTCAGTTTATGCAACATCAGATGTTATTTTTAACTAATGGGCCACCGGAAAATTCTGGGGACCCCAATATCACTTTTCCTGAGACGCATGATGCTGAGATGGTCCAACATTATATTTAAATAAACATTTAAAAAATGAGCTAAATAAGCAGAAATGATCTCGACCTTCGATGACAGTGATGACTTTAATAATGGGGGGGGGTAGAAGAATATATGGTCCGATGGGGGGGGGAGGCGTGGTTGAATGAAGGTTAAGAACCACGGCTGTACGGTACGGCAGTTGTGACGCCTTCAGCAGAAAAATAACTCATGCTTACCGCTAACCCTGAAACCGAGGCCACACCCGTGTCCAGCCTGGCCCAGTACGTTCCAAGGTTGTTGGGTCGTCACGTGATACGTACCATGGGAGAGTAAAGGTATTATGACCGCTCCATCATTCGCAATGATCGTCAAATGTTGGAAGCGTGAACTTGGAAAACCAGACAGATACCCACGTCAATATTCTTTGCGGAACCTCCAACGTAAAGGGTGTATCTGTTGTAATACAACACGAATGGGCAACGCTCACAAGGGCTCGCACTAACAAATTCACGAACTAACTAAAATGAAAGAAGTTTTCATGAAATAACTACAAACTATGAGGAAAAATATAATACATTGCCGACAAGAAATTATCATTATTATTATTTCATCTAAGCAGGGTAGCTTGTCAATTTATTCCAATACAAATATGGTATTCTATTTAAATATGGCAACTGTTCGCGACATCCAGGGATAAGCTATTGCATTTATTCACAGACCTGTTAGAGAAAAATTTACTTCTCTCAACATGATACGAGACAGAAAATAAAGCTATCAGTGGAGCACAAGGTATTAATGCAACAGAATTTGGCACGAGTTTTCAAACTGACAACCCCCACCAAAAAAGAAAAAAAGATTAGTTGCCTTAAAAACTTTCGGTGTCCCTGACCCCCCCCCCCCAAATCGTGAATGTGATCATGATTATAAACAGGGCCTGATTTCGACATGGGTATCATGGGCATTCGCCCAGTACCCATGGTTAAAGGAACCCCCAAATTTATAACAGCCTATAAATTTTACACAAACTTTTACATATATATTTTTTTTTTGGTAAAATTTTGGAAAATCAAATAATTTTTCCCTAAATCACGTAACACCATTTCCAAAGTGTTTATTATATCAATAAACCCTATTAAATATCAATTTTTATATTATACCAGTATAATTTTAATATTATGCACAATATGCACCTATTGCAATATTAACTCTGCGATAAAAATGTGTGGCAGTCTTTTGTTCGATTCCTTAATATCACATGTTTTTGACCGTGCGATGATTTATGAAACGATGATAAGAAAGTTTGTGTGTTTTATCTCAACACGAGATCCTCAAATCTTCATATTCTGTATATTTGCAATGCAAAGCTTTAGGCATCTGATCTTGCAAATACTTTTTCAGACGAACTGCAACCATATGCTTCCTTGGTTCAGGTTGGTGACGCAATGACGCAAATGTTAGATAACGCTAGAGGTTAGCAGGTACATTTCCAAATGGACAGCTTCTATATAAAAGGAACCAAGCGCCATTTTTAACATTTTTGAGATATATCGACATCTAAACTATTGGAAGAGATGGGATTTTTCAAATCTAAATAGAACCAAGTGACATATAGACAGTGATGCAGTCTGTGTGCACTTGAACCAACTACCAAACTGAAGAGATAACTGAATCGAAGATAACTTTAGCTAGCTTTTTTTTTAGTTTTGATTTAATGGCACTTGGTTACTTTTATATAAAAGCCGTCCAAATGTTGAGACAGCATTGAATCCATCATTGGCAACATTATAAATATCAAACTGTTGTAGAGAAAGAACCTTTTTCGTATTAAAAAGTATAAAGTCATCAGTTCGCTCCAATCTTTTACAAGAAAAACTGTCATTTCTTTAGCTGTATTTTTTTTTTTTTTTTGAAACTGAGATAACTCAAAAATTATATTTTGATGACATTATCAATGATTTTAGTGCGAAAGATAAGCATTTGTAAGATCAGGGAGAATTTTAAATTAGATTTCTCTTTTTTAAAATAAACAACACGTACTGCATTTGCGTACGTACCAAACCTCTTCGACCACAGTCGAGGGGAGGGGGGCTCAATACCTCTTTTGTCCAGGGCCCCATCAAGTCAAAGTCAGGCCCTGTTTATAAAGTATTAACTTTCCAAATTTCTGTATGAAATGAGATATTAAGAAGTCCTCACTTAACTGCATACGACAGTCACTCGCAGTTCCGTTTTACTGACGTCCGTAACTAACGAAAATTTATTCTTTGATACAGGATTGGTCAGTTATATCACATGAATAGCCAGTCAAGCACAATCAAATCCGGACGACGTCCTCTTCGCACGAAACATATTCAAAAGCCAACGAATAATGGCATTCATATTTGCTCTTCAGAATTGAATTCTCTCTGCAGGAAAACCCCTTTATCAAGCGTAGAAGCGAAAACTCAATTAAACAGTGTAACTTGTCGTAACTCCTTCTCCTTTTCGGCACCCACAAACCTCAAGTTATTATATTTTACGAAGGCTCATATTCAAATTTCATGCAAATAACGCCACGAACAACACCATATAGAGAGGGAGAGATGCTTGGCCGTGAATTATTCCGCTCGCACAAAATGGGGGAGCCTGAATGGCACTATTCATCAATATCAATATGTATCGTCAAGTTCAGGATATATATATATATATAAGCAAAAGAATATTACCATAAATTTAAGCGGGGGGGGGGGGGGTACCTACAATTTTACAAGAGTTTAGCCATTTTTTAAAGTCAATTTATCTAATTTTAGTTTTTGAATTCTGATTGGTTTTGGTGATTCATCATAAGATTAAATGAAGAGCCCATTTTCAAAAGGGAACATTTCCACTTTGTTTTTTTTTTAATGCATTTTGCAACGGTTTCTGAATCTTTCGGATGAGCAATGTCGGATTATGTAACGGGATTTATTCAAACGGGAATATTTTTGATGGAAATCACAATGTAAAGTTGGTCATTTCTACCAAAATGGAACATATCCCCCTTATAGAGATGTCACTCTCCGCTGTTCATACGAAGTACTGAAGCCTGGATAACCAAGCGAAGATCGAAATGCAGTTTGGAAAGAAAAATCCCCTTCCTCTGTGAAGAATCGAACCACCAATCTCTCACTGTGAACAATGAGAGATTGGTGGTGAAAACTGCATCATAACGCATGAACCCGCGTTATTTTATGCACTGCGTGTCACGTAGTTGATGTGGAAAAGGAATCATTTGAGTGATCTATAAATATGCTGTGGGTCACTTAAGTGATCTATAAATATGCTGTGGGTCACTTAAGTGATCTATAAATATGCTGTGGGTCACTTAAGTGATCTATAAATATGCCGTGGGTGACTTAAGTGATCTGGGAATGTGCCGCGGACCAGTTGATCTCGATCTACTACTGACCACAGACCTACAGATGTAGGATTGAAGTCGCGGACCACAACAAATGACTCCAAGGGCTACATTTGCCCCCCCCCCAAGCTATATATGTTGAGCATATATCAATCTAAAACATCGAAATACGCATCTTTTCTCTCTTCGAAAATTTCATTACGATATCCGATAGTAATAGAGTCTCATTGAGTGAAGTGGAGAAAAATCCCAAGCTATGAATAAAATATCGGCGTGGCTTTAATGGATGTTTGTTCGCTTCCCTGGTTTGATGTGACGCCTGGGATCGAGGGGCGATTTTCGTCCTGTTTTGCATTTAAATAGCCCTTGTAATTCAGCCTTACCTTTTGAATAACTCCTTTTGTAAAGTGAGTGATCCTCCATCGCAGTCGAAGTCAATGAAACTCTATGCGTAGATCCACGTGCATACGTTATCTTTTTGTTTAGACATAGCACTCTTACTTCAAATAACTTGAATTTGCCTCTTAAGCCGGGATTACACTAAAAAGTTTTATAAAAGCTCTTTTATAAAACACTTGAAAAAAAAAAACAACTACTGGTTACATTCGAGCAAATGTAACCGATACGGTTACTGGTTGAATTTTCAAGTTTTATAAAAGAACTTTTCTAAAACTCTTTTTATACTGTAATTCCGACTTTATGCAGTGCAAGTCCTAATTCGGCGTCTATCTCATCAACCGTAGTTTATCTCATTCATCGTAGAGGAATGGTTTAAAAAATGCTCTCAATGTGTTAAAACTCACCCTGTACCAGTTTTGAGTGTGAAAATACAGTGTGTTGCGAAATAAAATAAAAAATATATAATTTCTTATATGGACACCCTGTACTAAAAAACTTAATTAAAGAAAGTTAGTGCCCAGTCTCTTCTGCGGCCATCAAAATGAAATTCCACTTTTGCAATATTCACGAAGATATTTCAATTCGAAAGTCGGAGAAAAGTTGGGAAAGAACAGCATAAACAAACGGATAACGCTAATGCTTGACTTATTAGACTTCAAAAAAAAGAGAAACTTGATATAAAAAGAAGTCATTTTCTCTTACAAGAGAAGTCAACAGAAATACAGAATCCCCCACTTCGCATAAAATCCCCCAAAAGGAATAACAGTGGGGGGAAACAATAAAAAGTCTGGTAAACAAAAAGTCAAGTCTCAAGGTAAGGAAAGAAGTCAGGAGAACAATACTCTGCCAGTACAAACATTCCCCAAGAAACAAAAAGTTTATAAACCTTCAGGAGAAAAGAAAACCCCTGAGAGATAAGGGTCAAAAAACAAACTCAATATAAAGGCAAACTTTGCCCTCAGAACAAGAATAACAAAAAAGCTTCTCGTCGGTTAGAAACACCCAAATCAGCTGAAAAACCTGTCAGACGAAGTTCGTCAAGACTTATATAATGAAAATACATGAATTTTGCCATATCCAGAGATCAAGGACGTTCGGCGGATTTCCTCAAGCTCAGTTTGATAGCAGAAATGCATTCCAGTGATTAGTTGAATAAAAATAACATTTCCATCTCAACGAGCATCATCTCAGGTCATATTCAAACTCAACGGTCATCAGGTAGATTGCACAAAAAAATATGGGTGCTATTGCCTTCATATCAACGGATTTTCCTGCACATAAGAATCTAAAACCAAATGTTCATGCACTCCTAGAGGAGCTCCGGGATATTTTGAAAACCTATACAGGTGACAAAACCAGCGGAAATGTAGGGTTTTATATCCCTGCCAAACAACGCAAAAAAGCAGCCAAAAAAATTGTGAAATACAAATTAAGTTGCCAATTACAGCAAAAACTTGCAAAGACAAGATAAGTTGCCAATTACAGCAAAAACTTGCAAAGACAAGATAAGTTGCCAATTACAGCAAAAATTTGCAAAGATAAGATAAGTTGCGAATAAAATGTTAAAGGCAAGTAAAGTTGCCAATAAAATTTTAAAAACAAGTTGCCAATAAAATTTTAAATACAAGTTGCCGATAAAATTTTAAATACAAGTTGCCAATAAAATTTTAAATAAAAGTTGCCAATAAAATTTTAAAGACAAATTAAGTTAAAAGGCATTAATTTATGTCATGAAAATATAATCTCAGTTTTTTATTTCAAAAATAAAAAGAGTAATCCTTGTTTGAAATAAGGGGGAAAACGGGACATTCTACAAAAAAAAGTTGGGACAGTGAAAATTACGGGAATGTCCTATAAAATACGGAGTCATATGATAACCCTATATATACAAGTTTCCGGCCCGCGGACTGGAAAGTTTGTGCATCCCTGCTCTAAATCACCTTGCAAGTAAGTATCAGGGCAGGACCTTCGGCAAGTGGACCAGAGCTGTGTGGTCTCACTGGGATCAAAACCCTGTCCTGAAGCCATGAAAATACGTATTCACACAGCTCAGCCGCTCTTACATTTTGGCAGTGTGGTTGGGAAACAGCCTTGGAATGTCACCAGATGGTGCTCGATGGTTTGTTTTTTTAATATCTTCAGCGATTTATTCAGGGTTCTGATTTATTTCAAAATGCAATTATATCAGTGAAATAATTTTTCATTTTCCCACGGGCTCGTCAGATGGAGTTTGCTGACGCTGTTCAGGTCAACTAAGATACAAAAGTTGCCTTTCCGCAATACAGGCCTGAAGCCAAACGGAAATACGTGAGGTATTTTTGAAGTGAGGACCATTGGTGTGGCATTATATTTTTAATATCTTTCGCAATTTTGTCTCATTTATGTTGAAGAAGTGTCTTTTTTTATTGTTTCTATCCATGTATTTTGTACGCTATTCTTCAATCATAATGTAAGTTTTCATCCGTACAGGCATCATAGGCTCTGGATGGCATATATGTTTTACAAAAACTGATTTATATATATATATATATATGTATGTATGTATATGAAACACATTCCGTGTTTCAATCAAAGAAATTCTCTATAGCTGCCTCGGCTACATTTGCAGCTGAATAAATCTGCTACTGCTGCATGCATTCCATCTTTCGACATTTGTGATCAGCTCCTGCAGGTTACTTAGCACTTTCAAGAGCTTCCTATCGGTTGAAGTTAATATAACATCGTCACATAGGCGGAGATAGACTTGGAAGTCTAGGGGAGGCATGGTCATTATTGCTGGGGGCACGATGATGATGATGTCAATTCATCTATACATATATGCATTAGATCAGTTGACCTCACCTTTGATGCTGGGGGGGCAACGCCCCTCCACCCACGTCTCCCGTATCTCCACCCATGCATCGTCAGCGTATAAGCCTAGGATGCCCTTTGATACCATAGGATAATCATCTATAAAAATATTGTGTATCAATCGGGCCCAAGCTGGAACCTTGGATAATTCCTACGGTTATACGTCTTTTTTCTGATAATGAGACTTTTATTTTGACCTGAAAGGTCGGAAAAAATATATATGAAATCGAAAATTTGATTATGATTGAAGGGTAGCCCCTACTTATCATTTTTAAAAACAGCCCTTCATGTCAAAATTTATAAATAAGCACGGCTGCAATCTAAAACTGCTGCAACAGAGTCATCTTTATAATTTGTAACTGCTTGAAGGCATTCAATCACCCTTGTTCTGCCTTGAAACCGATCTGTTCCATTCGGTCTAAGTTGAATTCGTTAGTGAATTCGATTAGTCTTGAGGAAAACACCCTCTCGAATAACTTGCACAGATGAGAAAGAAAAGCGATAGGCCTATACGATGATGTGAATGCTGGAGATTTACAAGGTTTTAGAATTAATTTTATTGTAACATTTTTCCAGTATGCGGGAAAATAAGCCAGAATTAACATGCGATTGAAAATGTTTTTGAAAGAGATACGATGATGTTCGGAGTAAGTATTTTTATCGCTTTAGATGCGAGGCCATCCTTCAACTTGGATATGGTTTTCTCTATCTCACCCTGGCTCGTCGGTGGCAAAACTGCGCTTCCAATAGAAGCGGGTTCATCAAGTATTCTCTCACTACTTGATTTATTCCCGATGTCGATGTTCTGGAGTGGAGACGTCATTTGGAGCGAAGTGCTGCACTAGATCCACTGCTAATTCATTTTACTTTTCTGCTCGTCCTCAAATATCGGTACCTGGGATCTGCTAGCGTCCATGACCCCATTCATCGAACTTCTCGTTTAGGAAGTTCCTGATAAGGCTTCGCGTCTCGGCTTTTCTTCTATTGCGCTCTGAGTGAAAATGTGGATCTCTGGTTTTTTCTGATAACAATTTTCTGTACCTGTTTTTCTCTCTTACCTTTTCTTTCAGGAAGTATAAATGTGCTAGTGGATTATGACTTTTCTAAGTATCGTATAAGTTGCAGCGTCGACGCATGCCTGTATGTCATCCGTGATCTTTTTGAATTGGGTTCCCGCTTCCTCTTCTGTTTCCTGCCGTGGAATTAGTATAGGTGTGTCTTAAGTGTAGTAAACATTAGTATCTTGGAGGTGAAAGTCGGTACACGGGTTTTGTAATTTGTAAGAACTTCAACTGGCAGTGCACTTAAGAGCACTCAGAACGATTTATATTTTCAATTACGAAAGGTTTTCATAATACATACAGTCGAATTCCGTTTTAACGAATACCGTTATAGCGAAAATCTCGTTTTAACAAACACTTTCTAATCCCTCAAATAAGTATACATAGGAACAACGCGCAAACAACCTGAAATTTCTTTATAACGAAATTTCGTTATAACGAAGTGATTTCTCCGGTCTCTTGGAGTTCGTTATAACGGGATTCGACTGTATTATGATATTTTGACTCAGAATATCGTGATATTTCCGAGGGGTTGTAAGCATAAAAAATAGAGAAATAAACTTTTTGTACATTCCCACACAAGCGGACATTTCCAATTATTGAAATGTAGATCCCACTCTGAAAAGTCATTTGCAAAAAATTCATATTTTAAATGCAATATTTATCGAGATATTGAATACATAAAATAACTATATTTTAGCAATTTATCACTGTTGGCGAGCTTTATTAGCTTAAAGTCACCATGTTGAGAATGGCACACAAATAGAATGAAACTCAACCTTTTTTTTTTTATTCACAATAAAACATATAATGGTATATAATATGGTAATATAATATGTTATAATTTTAAATGATTTGCACGCCCTCTGTTGTTAGCAGGAAAAGACGTTTCATCAACAGAAGACTCGTACATGCGAAAATATTTATACAAATACTAAATCAGTGGTCACAATAGTCAAACCGGTCACCAAAATGGCTGGAAAAACTGGAAAAAATAAAGTAAAATGTTTCTAAAAACATTAAAAAATTCTTTAATAATTTAAGATGAATAATTTTTATATACTTTTATTACAGTTAATAAAAAATTACAATGAATATATTCATGTAAAACATTTTTTTTTTTAAATTTGGATTTTTTTGTCCTTCCATAGTATGGTTTAACCCCGTTTTAACGGATACCGTTATAGCGGAAATTTTCTACTTTCCTATTAAATCACAAGCACGCAAATCTTGTCTATAATCCCCATCAAGGACAGGCTGTAAGTCGCCAAGCTGTCCCCTCGAGCTAGGCAGCGACGAGAAAAATTAAACTCGGTCAATCGGTTTTTCAACATAATGAAAACTATGCTCTAACAGAAATATATCATTAAAAACATCATATCATTATAACCTTGATTAATTTCAATTTTTTTTTCAAATGTTTTTGATCGTATATGCTATCCTAAGGTGGTATAAAATTTTACATATCTTGGATACCTGATGCTTTGTAAATTTTTTAAAGAATGCATTAGAAATGGCCTGTGCGCATGATTAAAAGAAAACTCGGATCCAGACGGGGTTTTGATGGAAGCGATCGCAAATTGGGGGTAAATTTTGTCTGTCCCGTCAAATGCAGGATGATCTAATGCACCTGCACAATAAGTCGCTTCTACGACACATCGCCCTGGATACGCCCGTCTCCGTTCCATTAGTAGCTGATGGTGTCTGTCTTGGGCTAATTCGAGCTGAAGATATTTGCCTCGACTTCAATCGCAACTGAAGATGTCTTGTTCCACTCTACACTTTCTTCTGGATACTATGCTAAAAAACACTTCGCTGACAGCCTGGTTGTGTGTTCGATTTACCCTGCCTCTACACTGTTCACAGCCAATGATGTTTGCTTTCGCTCAGACTCAGATCCGGGGGGGGGGGGTAGGAAACGATTGCTCCTCCCAAGAGCTGAATAATATGGGAAAATCTGTGTGTCCCGTAAAATACGGGATGATTCAACTTACACAGAACATGAACTTACACAACTGCCGACACATCGTCCTGCTCTCGATATAACAATAACCAACGTTTTGTTTCTTTCGTCCACAGAGTATCGTTATACCGAGGTTTCACTGTATCTCCTTTCAAAGTTCTTTAAAATCACGATATACTAAAAAAAAAATCTTCAGGATAATGAAATATTGAATCCTATGAAAGCAAAAAATTAATTTCAAGTTTGAACAAAATGTATTGTAACAGCCTTTGGACGTCAGTGACATTATTAAAAATACAAATTTGCATAAACTGTATATTCGAATTACATCGAAACACCTCGTAAGCCATATCGAAATAAGACATGAATCGTAATCCGTACGAGAGAGAATATATTTCCATAGTATTTAAATAATTCATGAGCAGAAATAAGGAAATTCAACGCATTCAATTTTATTGAAAAACTTTGATGTTTTCCGTATTAAATATTTCGTTATTTTTTCACTGTTATTACGTAATATTTGCTAAAAAATATTTCAATAGATTTTACAAATTCCATATAAACAAGACGGAAAAACCATGTTGTTCGTTCTTATATATAGGGTGTCCTGTAAGTGCTACTGTGCCGGCCATTATCTCATCAACCACCTGTTATAGAGGTATGATTTCAGATTACAAAATGCTCAAAAGGAGTTCAAAAATCACCCTGTACCAGTTTAAAGAGTGAAAATACAGTGTGTCACGAAATAAAAAAAAATCAAAATTTTTATACAGTCCCCTTGTTCACTAACTTCCCATTAGAAACTTTTTGCCGTCTTTTCTGAGCCCAACAAAAAAAACCCATGTTTTTAACTGCAATATTTACTGAGATATTTTACTTCAAAAACCGGAGAGAAGTTGGCAAATAACACCAGAAAACCAACGGCCACACACACGGCGCTCCTGTCTTTCAATTTTCATCCTTTCCCAACTTTTCTTCGATTTTTGAATTCGAATATCTCAGTGAATATTACAGTTAAAAACATGGGACCTGTTTTGTTATACGCAGAAAAGACAGGGCAACAACTTCCTAACTGGAAGTTAGAAGACGGAGAACAGTTTAAAAATTAATGTTTTTTATTTTGTGACACACTGTATTTTCACTCTCAAAACACGAACAGAGTAGTTTTTTGAACACATTTTGAGCATTTTTGAAATTGTGAAACTATACCTCTACAACAAACTGTTGATGAGATAAAGAACGCATTAGCACTTACAGGACACTCTGTATAGCTTCTTCACGTCTAACATTACATGAGGATAGGCCATAAATGATGGATTGCATCAGTCTACGTTAGAATCCGTTCCCGAGAGACTTGGACGGATTATCCACGTTATATAATCCGATTTATTTTTTTCTTCATCTCTTTTGCTTACGATTTTTTTCCAAACTTTCGCGAATTAAATACGATTTTTTTTTTTGCCTTAGGAGTAAAATATGTTTCTTTTTCGCATAAAGCATCATTTTTAGATATTCGGATACTTAATATTTGTCATTTTTAAAGATTATTCATCGCATTCTTTTTCCCGAATGAATCTACAGTGCAAAAAGACCGATATAACGAGTACGACTCATAACGAGTGATTGTCAAATACCTAATGTTAATTAAAGCAGGGCCGGAACTCGATTGAGGCAGGGGAGGCAACTGTCCTGGGCGGCAAAATTCAGGGGGAGGCAGTTTTAGGTGGGAACAAAGAACACCGTTATAGAATTATCGAATTTTAAAGTTGTGGAGAGAGGCGGCAAAAATCCTAGTTATACGGCCCTGGATAAAAACACAAAATATATACTGCTATAATGAGTTGAAAATATGTACAAGCTCGGCATATAACAACAAAGCAAATTTCCCTCACAGTAATTGACTCGTTTCAAAGCTATAAAAATCCTGGGTTATGGCCGTTTCTAGGCTTTTAAATTAAGTTTCACATGCTACAGTAAACGTCCGAAGACTGGAAAAACCTAGGTTTTACCAAGATTAGTTGGTAAAAAGTCCGAAATACGCGTTTAAAACTTTTCATTTCGAACTTTTGCCTAGTCAAAGCCCGAAAACCAACTCGAACTTTCTAATTCAACACTTATTATTTTAATAATTATAGACCATTCATATAACTATGATTACAATTAATGCCACAAGCGCATCACGACCACACACCTACTTGATTAGCATTGGGAAATCAGTAACCACTTCATATGATGGTTAATTCATTAGTTAATTATTTTTTATTATATCTATTAAGTAATTTTAATCAATTAATCCCGATTTACCCCAACATGCTTATCGTATTTCATTTTAAACGTGTCAATTGTGTTAGAATTTACTACCTCCGGGGTAATAAAAATTTTTAATCTGATTAATCAAAAATGTTTAATCAATTAATCGAATTTTAATGAAATATTTTTCGTGATCACACACACATATAATATTAAGATTGTATAAAAGTACATTTTATTCATTTCACTCGCCTATTCAGTAAATGTAAACAAATACAGGAATAGGTTATGAAATTCAGGCCGTGTTTGTACCCGCTTCAAGCAATTTAATATTGTGAACTGAATTGCCAAAACCTGTAATTTCTTCACCTGGATCTTGTCGGTTTTTTTTTTTTTAAGAAATTCGTTATTTTTTGTTATTATTCACTGGTTTCGAAACTACTTTCGATTATACTGTTGCTTGCTTGCCTAGAAACTCCTCTCGAATGGTACCTGTGAAGAGCTGAGCTGATGCTCCCAAGAATACGGAAAATGTACTGTTCATAGTGGAAACAATATATTCCTTAAAAAATTAACATCTCAAATAATAAATATCTTCACAACATCCAGTCTTCTGTATATCTTGTATTAACAAGTGGAGAGCGACATTCATGTCATACAATAAATTTTGATTTTGCCTTCTAAAATGTCCATCAAACTCAATTTGAAACTGAAATCATCAAGTTCCATTGAATCTAATTTCACGAAAATACTGAGATTCAAATATTTTAAATATGGTCACTTATCCAAAATATTCTGTATAAAACATAATTTATGACATCTAATCGGGTTTTTTTCCAAAAAAATCAAGTTAATTCACGAACTTTTAATAAAAGTTTTAATCGAAAATTGATCGAATCGATTAACTCAACTAAACTTTTTAACTGCGATTTACAACTGATCGATTAACCGACCCAATTAATTGGACCATCCCCAGTAAAAATCCAAAAATGAAAACGCTAACAAGCGTATTTCGGTCTTGGTGAAACCTATAGGTCCTTCTACCAGTAAAAACTTGGTTTTTCCAATCTTCGGGCTTTTCCGTGACATATAATAAAACCACTAAATCATTCCAATGTGAAGGAACTTGAAAATCATAATAAGTTGCCTCCTGGCAATAGATTGAATTATTTCACCATCAACAAACCACGCTGTATGCGATGGAACTAAACGAATGTTTCGGCATGTATGTAATACCGACTTTCCTGTTAATATATATAGTTCACATTTCAGAAATGATACTTCGGGCTATACCATTATCGACATTCAAAATTTGAAACATTCATAAGATATGATGTGACGGATAAAGTAGATTTTAGTCGCATCGAATATAGACACGTGTGAGAAAATACGGCGCTGTACATTTTCTTTCGAGCTCGAGATGTAGAATAAAGGTCTTGATCAAACACTGTACACACGTGTGACCGTGACATTCAATTTAGATACATTACCAATGTAACGACCATCCGAAAATATTCTTTAGCGCGAGTCAAGCCGTTCAAGTCCGTGTCATTAAATTCACCGACAACAATTCACTGCCATGCAATTCACCGCTAGGAAAATTCACCGACCAACAATTCACTGCCATGCAATTCACCGCTAGGAAAATTCACCGACCAACAATTCATCGACAGCAGTTCGACATGAGTGAATAAATGAGCAAGTGAATGAAGAGCTATTGAGTGAGTGAGTGGATGAGCGAGTGAACGAGCGCTCAATATATCACTCACGCCCTAAATCGCTCACTGGCTTTCTAGGTCCATCACTTACTTCATGGGTCGCTTTACTTGCTTCCTTGATCACTGACTTACTCACCAGACTGCTTAATTTGTCATTCACTGACAAGGTCACTCACTCATTCTATCACTCACTCACTTGATCGTTCATTCTATCATCAACTTAGGTTACTTTATCTGTCACTCGCTCAGTCACTCACTCTGTTGCTTACTCTCTACCTATGCCACTCCCTGACTTGGTCGCTCATTCTGTCATACACTCTCAATCGCCATGATGTCACGCACTTACAAGGCCTCTCATTCTGTCCCTCGCTCACTCACTAGATCACTCAGTCCACCACTGGGTCGCTCGCTCACTCACTCACTAAAGGCCGTATTCACCGATATGATATAAACTGCAGTCACAATTTTTGGATAAGAGATCAACATTGATTGGTTAAAAACCTGAATTTAATAAATTCTTGTCGATCTCTAATCAAAAAACCGTGACTATAGTTTAAACCATGTCAGTTAATACCGCCCTAAGCCGCCCATTCACTCACTCGGTATTTACTCCATGTCTAGGTTACTCACTTTGTCACTCGTTCACTGACTAGTTTGCTCACTCACCAACACTAAAGCTGGGTTTTCCTAGGAGTAGAACTTTTACGCTGTGTGCAGCGTAAAAACGCTGATTGAATTCAGGTTTATTCCATCAATCAGCGTTTTCACGCTGCGCGCGGTGTAGAAACCTGCTCTTAGGAAAACCGGGCTTAGCCACTCTTCACTCGTTCAGTAACTACTGTATCATTAAGGGCCGTATTCACCGACATGGTTTAAACTGTAGTCACAATTTTTTGGTAAGAGATCGACACGGACTGGTTAAATTCAGGTTTTTAACCAATCTATTTTGATCTCTTATCCAAAAATTGTGACTACAGTTTAAACCAGTTTCCCAACCTTTCTTGTCCCATCGCCCCCCTTCTTCAGACATTTTTTTCTCCCACCGCCCCCCAACGCAATCCAACCCATAGGATCCTATGCTATACCAGCAGCTTCTGCCGACCCCTTGGAACATTCCATCTCCCCCCTCCAGGGGGCGTTAACGCCCACGTTGGGAATCACTGGTTTAAACCATGTCGGTGAATACCGCCTTTACTGACTCACTCACTCTAGGTCATTCCTCGCTCTGTTACTGTCTCACTCACGTTTCGTGTGCGTATCTCGCTGTATCTTGGTTTTAAGACAATTTTTCAAACGAGAGATTTTAAAACATCCTACAATATGGACTGCTTATAAAACCTCGTTAAAAACCATTGCGTCGGAACCCCGGGTACTCTAGCACCCCCTGTATTTTTTTGACGTGCGAAGATCACTCCAAAATTTTTACATGAAGCTCATGTCGAGCACCACGGGTGTCTAAAACACTTCGGAATCCCCTGAATTTATTCCACTTGAACTGAGATTTTAGATTCTGGCGCCGTGCATAAATCAGCGACGTGGAATGAAACATATACAAAAAATACAAAATGAGAAATTGATCTCTCCCCAAGTGTAATATCTTGTCCAAAAAGGTATTAGTATAGGATTAGAGTGTAAGTATTATTTATTAAAAACGGTATTATAAACCTCCACAAACACTCACTTATTCTCAAAATCTTTTGATTTTATGCATTTACATGCATTAATGCTAAAAAAGACAAAAATATGCAAATGCATATATGAATTTACATATAATCCAGTTTCTATTGATCGCACTCATCATGATGAGAGACGTTTTCTGTCTGTTATTCAGAATGTTAATCGACCTAAAAAATCTATTGCTTTAGATTTGAACCTGTGAATAAAATACGTGTTACGCTAAAAGCCCGAAATGATTATTGTAAAGTGACCCGGCCAATATCCGAATTTCGGACTTTGGCCAGCTAGTTAGCGAAATGACTGGAGATCCCTGGCCAATATCTGAACAGAAAACACATAATTCTGGATCATCGCCAAGTTGGCGTATTTTTTTTTCGTGGTAATTATGTCCCCGTTAGTTATGACAACCCATCGAAAAGCAGTCACGATGCGGTAATCTTTTTTTTTTCAAAATTTGACAGAGAAACTGCAATCAGTCAAATTCCGTTTTAACGAATACCGTTATAGCGAAAATCTCGTTTTAACGAACATTTTCCTAATCCCCTAAATAAGTTTACATAGGAACAAAGCAAAAATCTGGAATTCCTTTATAACGAAATGTGGTTATAATGAAGTGATTTCTCTGGTATGTTGGAGTTCGTTATAACGGAATTTTACTGTATATTATCATATGAATAGTTTTTCTCTCAAATTTCTCCTTTCTCTCTCTCTCTCTCTCGTCACATGAAATTAATCTAATACAGCTGCTGCTATTACTACTAAACCACACATGCGACTCGTCCATATTCCTCTTCTTCTAACGAACATGTAAATTCTAACGAATCGGCACATGTTGAAATGTGCGTGTCCGTGTTGTGAACGTAAATGTGTGGCTTGTTTCTGTGTAATGTTTGTTATGTGTGTAAGTGTGCCATCTGCCATCAATTTTTCTAATTATGAGTGAAGTGTAATGGATACAGCTACTGTATATAGCGATGTATCACACATTGGCACCATCACTGCCTTCGCACATCCGCCTTTGGCCATTGAACTACAGCCAACTTTTCGCGGATGCCGCTGTGGTGGTCGAGTGTCCATAGTGATGGACTCACAGCACAAGGACCTGGATTCAAGCGCCAGTCGCGCGTGGTCGGCTGTGAAGTTGGTTTTATGTGGTTTCAAATTTCCCGGCGCAAATGCGAGCTGATCCCTCTTTTAAAAAATGTCGCCACAGAGAGCAACAGGCCTGCAACAGTAAAAATTTTCTAATTACATTGCACTCATTGTTCAAAAAATATATAGTAGATTGCAGCACTATAGCAAAGTTCCTAACTACGAGGTGCACATGCAAGTCGATCTCTCCGTTAAAATGTCTCGCCACAGAGAGCAACAGGACTGCAACGATACACTTAATCATTCATTATACTTCCCTCATGTTCAGAAAAATTTACGGCAGATGGCAGCACCATACGTAGCAAGCATGACACATAAACGAACTTCACGTTAGGTTCACAACAAGTACACACACACACATTCCAACATTTACCAATTCGTTTGAAATTCCGCAGAGGAATGTGTACGAGGTGTATGCACGGTAATGTAGCGGCACTATAACAAGCATTACATAGTAACAAATTTCGCACGTCAGGTTCACAACACGAACACGCACATTCCAATATGTACCAATTAGTAAGAAGTTCCGCAGCCGAATGTGGAGGCGGTCCATGTTCGGTTTAGTAGTAGTAATAGTACCCTCTTCGCAAATCGCGGGCTAAAGCTCGAAAAATCAATAGTCGTTTCTGGAAATCTAATTTTGGCGAAAACTCTCGACCACTCCGCGAATTGGCCGCAATTCGGACTTTGGCCGTAACAATTGCATTCTCGCATCGATGAAAAAAAAAAGCCAAGCAATTTTTCCTCGCCAAGTCATTTTCCACCAGACTGAGATCCAATTTATTTGATTATCCCATCATGATCTTTCCTCTAATCACGTGTTGAAATGTCCGCTCCACACATTCTATCCCTCGTTCATTAAATTTCTTTCCGATGACTCTTTCACGGCCCTGTTTTTTATAATGCGCACTGCACTTAAACTACCTCATTATCGTTTTCAATCATGGTCGCGACATCGTCGTGTTGACAACATCGTTACTTCAGAAATTCTCTTTTTCGGCCCAAATAACGTTCATTTATTTTACCTCGTGGAAAAAAATATTTTAAGATCGAGTAGTTTGTGTTAATTTTTAAAAATTTAGAAATGGGAAAATACTGTATTTTAAAATATCTCGTAACTTTTAACATGGTGAAAAACTGATCTAGTACACTGTTTCCCAAAGTGGGCGCCCCATGTTGGGCGATGAAAACTACTGGTTTAACATAGGATCCTATGGGTTCACTTGAGTGTGGGGGGGGGGGGTGATGAGAGAAAAAAAATTCTGAAGGAAGGAGCGATGGGAACAAAAAGTTTTTAAAACGATGATATAGCACAAGCAGGGCCGCAACTAGGGAGGGAGGCTGCAGGTGGGTCTGGTGCCGAACCATTCTGGTGGGGGTGCAAATTTCACCGTTTAGGCCCTCCTTCAGCATTACAAGGGGTTGCCAAGGTGCGTTCTTGCCCCGACTGATCAAGCATCTATAGTTCGTTTCAGGTTAACTTTGCAGTGGAGAGAAAGGTAGAGAGTGTACTCCTCCGCCGCAAAATAAAGTTCCCATAAATCGGAGTTTTATGATGATTATTTATACAGAATATTTCAATTTTTTAATGATTTTGTGAAAAAGAAAGGAAAAATATCGTTTTGAACCGATGTTTCTTCGTTTGAAATTTTCAAATTAGAAAAAAATATTGGTTACCATTATCCAAAAATCTATAGCAACCACAACGACATTTTCGCGGTATCCTAGAAATCGTCCATACCTTACCCAGGCCGCGCATCGATACATTGGTTAAGAGGCTTTTGTTGCCATAGCAACGAGTGATGAGGTTTCCCCGTAGCTTCCTCTTCACTGCAAAGTTAACCTGAAACGGACTATAGTTGCGGGATTGAGTACAAGGGTGTTCAACCTTTAAGGGGAGAGCGGGACACTATTTTTGATGTGAAAAAAAGAGTCGCGGTTGAATTATAGTGGTCTTGTGGAATGTGTCGCGGTCGCTTAAATCATGTGGAAATGTGCAATTGGCCGCTTGAATGATATGGAACTGTGCCACACGTCACTTAATGTGATCTATAAATGTGCCGTGTATCACTTAATGTGATCTGTAAATGTGCCGTGTGTCACTTAATGTGATCTATAAATGTGCCGTGTGTCACTTAATGTGATCTATAAATATGTCGTGTGTCACTTGAGTGATGTGTAGATGTGCCGTGGGTCACTTAAATGGTCTGTAGGTGTGCTGCGGGTCACCTAAGTGATCTGGAAATGTGTCGCATTTCACTTAAGTGATGTTGAACTGCATTGCAGGTCACTTAATGGATTTGTGAATGTGCCACAGGTCACTTAAGTAATAAATGCACCGCGAGCTACTTAAGTGATAAATGCACCGCGAGCTACTTAAGTGATCCATAAATGTACCGCGAGCTATTTAAGTGATCCATAAATGTACCGCGGATCACTTAAGTGCTATAGAACTGTGTTGCAGGTTACTTTAGTGATCTAGATATTTGCCGTGGGTCACTTAAGTGATGTGGAACTGGATTACAAGGTCACTTAAATAATTTCCTACGAATATTTTGTATATGAAATCCTAGGCAAGTGCTGTATAAAGTTTCACATAATTATCTCTAATGTCTTTATTTTTGCCAATTTTCAAAAACATGCTAATAAAATAGCATGGCTTCAATCTAACTGAATAAAAATTGATTCAAAATAAAAACAACTAAAGTTTGTGAAATGAAGCAGAAGATTGAGATTTCACATTGACTCAATCTTATTTAAAATTAAATTTCAAATTTTTTGAATTTCAAATTCAATTCAATTCAAATAAAATTTAGGAGGAAATATTTTTTTCCCCTCCTTCTCTCACGGTTAATTTAGGAATTTGCTTTCTTCTCTTTTTTTTTGACGCCAGTGGCTTGATTCCATGTTCACAAACACTAAATAAAAAAGTTAGTGGCCTATAGACTAGAGGTTCTCAACCAGTGCCGTATTAACGCATGGGTCCACCTGGGCCTCAAAAAAATGAAATGTGTTTGAAATTTCCTAGAATTCGCCCCGCAAGGCCAATATTTCGCCACATAGGGCTTCAGGAAAATCATTTGTCCCGGGGGCCCATGATGTTCTTAAGACGGCCCTGTTCTCAACATATTATATTCCACCAACCCCCTTTGCGTCAATAAAATGAAGGAACTGATTTCTTTATCGAGTAACATTCAGTATAAAATAATTCAGATAATAATAAATTGTCTTCCATATCGAGCTCACAGACTTTTCCATTCTGAAGTCTCTCTGATGACCCCTGTGGTTAAAAACCAGAGACAGATCACTGTCCATCAATTAACCGGCAATTCTCAACCGATTTTTCTCAATGTTAACTTCTACCCTATGTTGTTTCAACCCAATGCAGAAATGCGTGTAATTTTCACTTACATTTTATCTGTAGTTTTAGTCTAGAGCATCGTTTCCCAACTTTTTTAAGCCATTCCCCACCGAAGCATCTCTGGAAATCCTGATGTACCAACCTCTCCAGGGTCGTAACTATAACTTTTGTCAGGAGAGCTTACCCCCCCCCCCCTCCACTTCCGTCAAACCTTATCTATATATATATAAATAACATGAGAGATAATGATTCATCATCGCCAAGCCGAAACCGCTGCAGCTATTAATATCAACTTTGATCAATAGTTCCATTTCATGACGTAAGCACCAACTGAGTAGGGTTTTTTACGAAATCTGACCCCTAAAGGGTGTCAAAACGGGTTTCAAACGTAGCATAGAGAAATCACGCCGAGCCGAAACCGCTGAAGCTATATGCTATATATATTTCTGGGAAGTTCCTTGAACTTCCTTCAGAAAAAACACAAATCTAGAGAGAGACAGCGAATAAATTCCTGTGATACCTCTGCTAACGAACGCGTCAGCTTACGAATTTTTCGGCTAATATAAAGTGGTTTTTTTTGTGAATTTTCTGCCTCTTCTAACGAACACGGATTCAACTAAGGAATATTTTAGTTGATGTGGATGCACGAGCTACCATGAAAATAGCCGCGTCGTGAGCAGAATTTTTTGCACCAAAATCAGCATTATCAAAATCGCTCTCCCTCGAGCACGATTAGCTCATGCCCACTTCAAAATCTCATTTTTGACGTGCCTCCATTTCTCTTCCTAAAAGTTATCCAATCATTTTATGTAAAGTGAAAGATTCGGCTAATAGAAAATGCATTAAAATAAGAGAGCCTATGTTTTCAAAACATGCGTTCTTTCAGTTCAAGACTCAGCATCAAACTGAGCAGTGTCGACATTTTTAGAGCTTATCTTTTCCATCTGCATGTAAGAGACAGTGAAATGTGCTAACCGAAACCAAATCGCCAATGGATGGGGAACACGCATGAACTCGACTGGATTATGCCAATACTAGTTTTGTAGGCTAAGGGTATGAACATAGAGTGCACACTATCTTCCGATTCTGCAAGCCGGCGCTGTTACGGGTTGGTTATAAGAAACCTGAAAATCAAGTTTTGAAACCAATCCGTAACGGCGCCGACTTGCAGAATCGGAAACCAGTTGGACTATGTTCGTTCCCTAATTGCTGGTATTTAGTTTTTCCCCTAATATCCAATAAGCTGGTGTTGGTTGTACATAGTGTAAAATAATAAAGATCTTCCGTATCTCATCTTCCTGTAAATTCTCATTTATACAGTTTTGAAGCTGTTAATTTTAGCATTCGCTCAGTTTTTGTCTTTTTTATAACATTCCTCGGTGTTTTTAATGTATCTGTAGATTTTAAATAGAAGCTGGAAAGAATCAAACGATTTCCCATGGAAACCTATGGGAAATCGCGTTTCGGCTGACGAAAGTAATTCCGGTATGAATTGTCTTCGTATGCCGAGGTAACACTGTATATTATTTCTTGGTTCAAAATACTACGAAAGCGAGTTATCTCACCCAAAGCAGAGAGGGGGGGATTATCCTTGGCGCTCTTGTTCCGCATTTCATTTTTAATCTGATTAAATAAACCTTAAGAGACATACACAGATATTCTCAGTATGAGACTAGTCTCGTTAAAATTCGTTAAATTACTCTTCTCATTTTTTAGGGGAGCCAATTAGCGTCTCTTGAGAGGAATTAGTGTCCTATTGAGGAATACAAAGCGTTCTAGAATTAATGAGAATATGGAATGAAATTCTTCTAGTTTCGAATTCCTCTGATGGCAAGTTTCAAAAATTATTCAATGTCTGGTTTGATTAGCAATTCGGTTTGAAAATCAGAAAATTTTCAAGCTTGTTGAAAAGTTTTATATCATAATATATATATCACGACTGATTTAATTCATTTTTTGATTGAATCAAAATAAATGAAAACTTAAACACGAAAGAGTATTAGAAGTCAAACAACCCTTCAAATGAACATTTTTTTCATAAAAAGTTTTTCCCGGAAATGCTGTGTTCAAGTGGCAGACAGTATCATTTCCCGCTTGGATTTTCAACAGGCATTGCAACATTTTGAAAAAACTACGCTTTATTTCTTCCAATCCGAACACAACTCCGGTCTATTGCCATGGGAAATTTTTCAACCGAGTTACGTGTCCGGGAAATATAACTAATAGTCTGAGTTCGCATCTAGTATTGTGTCGGTATTTTCACCGCTGCTAGCGATATTTAACCTATTTACGATCACGGGCGTAATATTACGTCCAAACACCAGTGGAATAAGTTCACAAATGTGAGCCGATCTCCCAGTCGAAAAACTTCGCCGCAGAGAGCAACAGGACTACAACGGTATACTATTCAATCATTACACTTCAGACATAGTTAGAAAAATTGATGGAAAAGGGCAGAACCATACACGTAACAAACATTACACAGAAGCAAACTTCACGGAAGGCTCACTATACGCACGCACACACACACATTCCAACATGTATCAATTCGTTAGAAGTTCCTCAGAGGAATCTAAAAATTGGTTCAAAATAATGGAAACTGTTCGATTCATGAAATGAAGCAAAAAGTTAGGATTTTATTAATTCAATCTTATTTAATATGAAGTTTTAATATTTAAGTTTCAAAAAATTTTATCACTCGCACAGGCTATTTTTAATGGGTGTTTTTTTTTTTGAAAATTTACAAAAATCACATATCCAAGACAGGACCGTAACTATTTTTTTTTGCCGCCCGTGGCAGACATTATTTTGTCACCCCTACTACTTTAAAATTCGATAATTCTATAACGGTGTTCTTTGTTCCCACTTAAAACTGCCACCCTCTAAATTTTGCCTTCCGGTACAGTTGCCTCCTTTAATCGACCACGCCAATAGTGGTCACAATGATGGAGGAGATGTAGACCATTTATTAGAAAATGGGTCTGGCGCTCTGTTTAACTGTTTCACGGTCATGGTCACAGTTGCCCCCCCCCCCGGCTCTAATCCAAGATGTGTAAAATTTTAAACCAGCATAGGATAGCACATACAATCAAAAGCGTATATAAAAAAAACTTGAAATAAATCAATGGTTATTGTAATAATATATATTATACATATATGTATATAGGATTTTTAATAATTTATTTCTGTAAAAGTATCATTTTCACCATGTTGAAAAAGATACGAAACATCTTAATCAAAGTTGTGAACATCCTCTATTTGTCAAATTAAACAATTGGTCACTACCAGCATTTCGTAAGCGCGACCGATATTACCTACAGTACATAATTTACAAATGAAGACATTATTATAAGCAAAGAAAAATTATTATACATTCATATATTTATTTTATTTTTCTGTCAACCGTGATAAAAGCATTAAAAAAATTTAATTATTGAAGAATTTTAAAATGTTTTTAGCAACATTTCACTTTATTTTTTTCATTTTATCAAGGAATTTTGGTGAGCAGTTTGCATATTGTGACCTCTGATTTTGTATTTGTATACATACTATTTTCGCACGTACCAGTCTTTTGTGGATCAAATATGTTTTTCTTATCTAACAGAGAACGCACAAATTAATTAAAATTGTAAGATTTAACTGTGGTTTATTGTGAATAAAAAAATGGTTGAGGTTTTCATTCTATTTGCGTACAAACACTAAAACAATGACAACTTTGATCAAATAAAACTCGCCAACACAGTGATAAGTTGCCAATATATATATATATATATATATACACACACACACACACTGGTGTAAGAAATTAAGAGAATTTGCAAACTTGATCGATTATCTCTAGAACTACTATACCGATTTTAAGAAATTTGATATGTACATACATTGATACAATACAAAACAAATAACCATTCAATAATTGTAATACATACGCATGATCGTGCGTAACACTCGTTGGAGTCGGATGGTATGAAACAGCGGTTGCAGAATAAACAAAAAAATGGGTTAATAGATGGGTTAATAATGGGAATGGTCCCCTCTTACAGATATACAGGTCCCACAGCGTGATTTCATACCTGAAATAAGGCAGTTTATGTTTTCTTGTATCAATTAGTCCCACTCGTTCAGCAACGCAGTTTTCATTCCCTGGATGGTTCCCGGAGGGGGGTTGCGAGTTGCAATTGCCCTCCCCAGAGCGTCCCAGACAGGCTCTATAGGGTTAAGGTCTGGAGATCTGGCTGGCCAATCCATCCGGCGAATATCCTCACTCTCTAGAAAATCGATTTCGCGGACATTGGAGGGTAGGTAGCGGGTCCCTGGTTCTCTCCATATGAACGTACGGCGAGAATCGGTGCTTAGGCTGAACCGGGACTCATCAGTGAAGAGAACGGTCACCCATTGATCCATACTCCAATCTCTATGCTCTCTACACCATGATAAACGGATTCTCCTGTCCGTAGAAGTGAGCAGATCTTCCTGCAAACACCCACTCTCATGAAGTCGTTTGGAAACAGTCACCCTTGATACACGGGTTCCTGTGGCTGCATACAAGTCACGAGAGAGCTGAGAAGCTGTAGCACTCCTGTTACGCCTCGCTATAATCGACAAATGGCGATCTTCTCTGGCCGTCGTGGCTCTTGGACGACCTTGCCCAGGCTTTCTCTCGATGGATCCGGTATCCTGGAACTGTTTCCATAAGTTACACACGACGCTGGGCGTTAAATTGAACTCTCTACAAATCTGGACTTGAGATTGGCCTACTTATAGCCTCCCCACCTCATTCCATCATCTAAACGTTGGTGGTTACTCATTTTTACTGTTACAATTTGAAATTAACCGATCGCTGCAAAATAACACCAAGAAATTCGCCGAGGTGTGCTAGCGAACGAAATGCGTCTTAACTTACGCGCATTTATAAAGCCTGTTTCTCTACTGGCTCCGCTTAGACACACGTGTACGCTTACGTATTTGACGTACAAGATTTGCATTTTTGTCTAGAAGCAGTGGTTTTACATTCAGTTCAGTTCTTTTCATGAAATTCGATAAAATATGCAAATTCTGTTAATTTATTTCACCACATATATAATATATATATATATATATATATATATATATATATATATATATATATATATATATATATATAATGATTTTATATACAGTAAAACTTCGTTAAGTCGTCATCTTAATAAGTCGTCACTCCGGTTAAGTCGTCCTTTTTCTTCATACCTGCCCAGCTTTCATAGACAACAATGTTATTAAACCCTCGTTTACTCGTTCCTGATTTCGGTTAACTCGTGACAATGAAAAAGTTTGAGAGAGAGGAACAGAGATGATTTGTATGGCTTCCTTTTAAAAAAAATAGGTTGTTAACAACACACACACAGCATTGCCATATGCTTAGAAGTCACCATAAAAACGGAACAGTTCAAGTAACGAAAGTTAAGCTGGAGAAGTTTATTTGCCGACTAAAGTTTTTGAAACGTTAGGGACTGTTTTAGCTATACCTGATTTCTGCATCGGGCAAAATAATTTAGGGCTTCAAATCGAAACAAATCATCTTTGTTGAGAAACCAGACATTTTTCCCAAAGTTGAGGTGTTCTAATGTGTGCTTTTTTCCTATAGAGCCCCCACAAGTCCCTCAAAGTGGACCCTGTGCTCGAGATCACATTGTAGTTAGTATATTGTAAAGTTACAGTAGTTCTGTTTTAAAGAAAAGCTAACTATATATATATATTCCAACAGTTGCTCTGATTAGTTCTAAATTGAAAATTACTGATATAAATCATAAGTGTGGTGACGACTTATGGAGGTTTTACTGCATTTGAAACCGGTATCTCGAAAAACATTACATTTAAACATGCGAAATTTCTTGCAAATGACTTTTTTCAGAGAACGGGATCTACATTTTAATAATTAGAAGTTTTGGCGCATTGGAAAGTACAAAAAGTTAATTTCTCTAATTTTTAATGCATACAGGCCCTTGGAAATATGATACTATTTTGAGTCAAGATATCATATGTATTTTAAAAACTTTTTGTAATTGAAAATATGTTTTCAAATTCAACGGTTGAAGAGATATCTGCTATGCAAATAATTCGGGACATCCTGTATTGCCTCTGCGGATAGACCAGGTGTGAGTTCAGTAAATAAGTTATCTGTGAGACCAGACAAGTCCCGTTAGCCCTTCACCCTGGTGGGTTGGTTTATGCTGGATGGGATCGATAAAGCTAAATACACCGTTCCGTCCGCGAGACTGTTGCTTACGAACGAAAATAAGTTATCTGGTAACCAATCTTGCTTTATTGCTCCCCATCGTCAAGCAACTCATCCAGAGTCGGCCTTAGGGGTGGGCGACTGGTACATTCACACCAGTCCCCGCGTTTTGAGGGCCCGCACTTAGGATAATTTCACAAATTCTGAATTTTCATCTGCTCGGGTTGTCTTATACAGTTTTTGCCCTTTCATCTATGACACTGGCAAGTTATGATGCATCATGATAAAATTTGAGAACGTTGATCACATTTCATAAATTATGATTCCCGTCTTAAATTAAAACTCCGCAACTACGTGTAGATTCTGGTTATCCCATCGTTAAAACCAAGTTCGACAGTACTCAAAAAACTAATTAGTAGATTGAACAATAAATAGTATTTTGTTCAATGAAAATTACGTATTTGAATGCGAGTTTTGTTATCAGCAACTAATCAGCTATGACATTCACAGCACTAATTGAATTTCCATTGGTAATTTAGAGGAAAACTAATTTATAGAAACGTCTAATACCACATGGAAAAATTCATTATGTTTTCCTCAGTTTTAACCTGGAGTTTTAAGCACTGTCACACGATCATTCATTGACATGCATGCATGTAAGAGAAAGTTTTGTTTCCCCAATTTCATCATGATAGATCATAATATTCTGTGAAGCAGTGATATGCACAATTATACGGTAGTATTATCAATCAACACAATAGCATCTTACCGTTTTTTGGCGAATTATCCCATCGATCACAGGACGTCATCGGCGCGTTTGATCGATTGTTGAATGAAAAAGAATGATTTTTTTCATATACGGAGGCACAAGCTCGTACGTGGAATTATTATTATAGGTCAAGTCTCTTTGATTCCTAACCACGTCTCTCTGTCACGTCAATCTATACGTGAGGCCAAGTCAATTCTTTCACGTCCGTGGAAATATTTCATGATGGATTTTCATGGCAAAAGTACGGTAGATCATGTTGATATATTCTGGTTGTCTTATGCAGTTTTCATTCTCTTGTCTATACTACGTTCAAAAAGTAACAAGACTTATTTTATTACGGAAGTATGAATACAGATGAACCTATTTTTTTATTTGGTGTTACCTTTGAAGTAACTACCCTATGCAATCATGCATTTCTACAGTTGCTAATACAAAGTTGTAAATGCGGATCGCTAGCCTTTTTTCGTCACACAATCCAGTGCTTCCGTCACTGCTCACTGCACGTCTTTGGAACCCGAGAATCGTTTGCCCTTAAGCAAATTCTTTATACAGGAAAAAAGGAAAGAGTCCTGTGGTGCTAGATCGGGGGAATAAGCTGGTTGTGGAAGTATTGGAATCTGATGTTTTAACAGGCAATCTGACACAAGCAGGCACCTTAAACGTTTGCATGATTCGTCATTCACTGGCCAGATCTTTGGAAGGCCAAGTCATGGGAGCTCCATCACGACATTGGGCCGGCTCACAGGTCCCCCTCGATGTCAGCTTATCTCTGTCAAAACATCACATTTCAATACATCAAACTTTTTCCCCTGATCTAGCCCCCATCTGACTTTTTCCTCGGATAAAGAAATTGCTTAAGGAGCAACGATTCTCAGGTTCCAGAGAAATGCAGCGAGCAGCAGCGAAGGCACTTGACACGAGGATTTGACAAAAAAGGCTTGCATTTTCATCTTTGTATGAACAATTGCAAAAATGCATAATTGTGTGCACACGGTAGTAACTTCGAAGGAAACTCCAAATAAACAGGTTCTATCTATATTCATTCTTCTGTAATTCTCAGAACCTTTTAAAGGTAGTAGCATGACACTGAAGCAATGTTACAATCCCCCTATGATCAAAATATTTTGAAAAATGTGATCATTTCATATCATTTATGATGCATTCTCGTTGTCCGACCGACTTTACGGATGTGCAAAAAGAACGAATTATTGATAAAATCAGGTACACAGGTTGAGTCCCACGCATCCCTTTCGCAAATGACTCTCTAAATTTCGTCGATCCTCGAAATTGTTCACTTTATCACCAATTCGTGCAGTTTTTTTGTACGTAAAATAATGCAACTAGAACTGCTGTGGTATCTATAAAATGAAAGAAAAAAAACTCGTATCTCCTAGTGCGTTGTCTGCTCTATTATACATTTATTACACATCGTCTGTATATTTTTATTTGATAGGTGGCAGCACAGGTGTCTCAGCTGAACGTATTTTCTTGGAGCATAAAACACACTGCTCAAAACAATTAGGGTTTCGGCTTGAGCAGGTTTGTTTATAGCGGTTTCGGCTATAAACAGTTGGTCGGGCAACGTTTTCGAGGCTGAAATGTGATCCAGAGGGTAGTTCAATATGAGAAAAAACTTACGCATGAAACATGGAATAATCACATTTTTTTCGAGTTTTGTTCTGAAGAACAGAAAATTCATATTTTTTATGCATTTACGAAAAATGGGATAATGTGATTTTGTTCAGATGAAAATCATTTCTAATACGCAGTGTGTCTTCTCTGGACGGAGAGCGATGTTTGGCACCTGTTCAGTATGGACTCGCAGACATTATTGATGAGAAACAGGTATTCTGCCCCACTCTAGCTGAAGTGCTGTTTTCAGTTGTTGAACAGTTTGTGAAGATGATCACGATTTTCAACCTGATTTTTGAACAAATTATTATTTGCATAAAAACGGAGCTGACGCATAGAGCCATGGTCAGCAGACAAATACAGAATTTTCATTGTTTTATAGAGATGACTAGACACAGCATAAATTCTACAAAAAAGAAAACCACATCAATGAAACACAGTAAATGCGGGTTACTTTAACCCTAGGGCGTTACTAGAATTTCCGCGAATATGGTAAAATTAGTATTATTTAAATTTCGTTGTGGCCCCTCGACCGATTACTAAGGCATCGAAGTTGTCCTTGGTCACTAAAATGTGAAGCATATTCGCTCTAATGCTTTCTTTGTCCACGAACCCCGCAAGTCAAAGTTGGATACTGACTGCATTCAAAGACATATTCAACCAACTTTCAATGCGAAGCTGTATACGATGATCAGGTAATTCGACTGTGCTTCAATATATTTGTTTCATCGGATGAAAAACCGCTTATCATAATGTGATACCAACCTCAACCATACTTACAAGCTCGAAAGCTCTGTACGTACATAATATTCTCTATCAGTGAAGCAAGGCCTCAACGAACAAGAATTCACATGAAAATGCCGAAACATTCGGAGCACTTTGCGTATGTTTAGAACGGGATGAAAAAAAAGACGGAACTTTTCTATACAGAAATATGGATTAGGAATGCTTTTACTGCGGCATCGAAACAGACCTCGAATGCGTTCTATTCAATCCTCCTCAAAAGAAAAAAAACTCCATTGAACCAAATAAAAATAAATCATTTTTAGTTTAGATGCAAGGCGTACTTTTTGAAAACCTCATCATGTTGTAGCATCACGCAACATGGAATAAATAAGACGTATACTTTTCTTATCCTGATAACACATTGGCATTGCCTTATTGATTTTTTTAAACTTATTTGAATTTTGCCTTTTTCTTGAAGGATATGTCGTGGATTTTATTCTTTATTTTCAGCGCACCATCCAACATCATGTAAAACTCAATTTTAAAATTTGGAGCAATAATAATTGCAAACATGCACAAAGAGGATCCATATAAGGGATCATGAAATAGTGTTACCCCGACTTTCAAATGATTCGAATACGGGACACCAGTTTTGATTAGTTCGGGATAATTATAAGTCACTATGTTGCATGGAGGTTTTCTCCAACAGGGTTGTAAAGGCATTTAATAGCTTATCTTCTGATGTCGTGAATTCCCCCCGATAGACTCCCACAAGAGAAATTATAAGATGGCTGTGAGTAATCGAGATGCTACGCATATTTAAAGATTGGCAACCATATTTCTAGGGGGCAGATACTTCAGTTGTTTAAGTTACTTTTTCTGGCTTATTAGTTTTAGGTAGCTGTATTTAGACTAAAGACACTTCGACAACCATAATTTTATGTGGGCTTTTTTCTAATACTATTATTTTATTTTTTATTTCTCCTTTAACTTTTTTCTAGCCACCTTGTTGGACAATTTGCCTGTTGTAGTTTCTAATTTTGTATTCGTATTGCAATTCCATAACAAGATGACTATTTGACCGCACCAATAGGTTATGTACTAGTAGCGAATTTTAATCGGTTGAAAAAAATAGTCGCACTACGTTATTGAACACCGACGACTTTTTAGATTTGATCGATCGTTAGCATGTGGATTTTTTTTTTTTTTAATGAGAGAGACATCACGATGAGTTTACAATTTTTCACAGCACAGTTTGTTGTTCTTAATGAGCTTTGTGTGTGTGTCTGTGTGTTGGACGCTCCGACTGAACTAATGACACGTGATGTTAATCACGTGTCACTAATGCAGTTAACGTCACACTAATGCAGTTTCAGTATGTGTCAGTTTCGCGACACGTGCCTTGGCTTCCACTCTGCTTAATAATTGTACACTGAACACACGCGATTTTTTTTTTTTTGTAAGATTTGGGAGATGCATGAAAATTATTTGTAATAAACGGGAGATTCGCATAATTATCACGTATCTTACTTCAATATTTTCACTTGTTATTTACATACCCTGCACTCATGGCCCCCACAAGGGGTGGGCTGGCAAGGCTCCAGCTCTGGGGCCCGGAACGATTTTCATTATTTTTTTGTTTTTTTATGCTATAACTCCATCATAAAGGGGCCCGTGAAAGATTCCAGCCTAGGGGCCCTACTCCAGGATGTGGGGGCCATGTCTGCACTTATCAATATTGTGACTCCTTTTTTTATGCACTTGTACGTTTTTCCCACACACACACAACATCAATAATAATATCATTTGCTCAGATGAGCACACATTCCGTTGTGTGTGTTTTTTTTTTATCCCAGTCAGGAGTACATAATGTAATGTCATTTGTTTGTGGTAATGGTCTTTCAAATACATATAATGGACATGAAATATTCGTCGATATATGTTGAGAATTTGTGATATTTGGCTTTACATTAAAACCCTTCTTAACGGTTACCACCACAAATGCGGTCACCCCTTATTCGGACAAATATTAATTTCTGTTGTATAGTAAATTATACATTTCAAACCCTCTGATTACTAACACCCCTCTTTTATAGACGATTTTTTTGTCTCGCCGATGTCTGCAAAAGAGGGGGGGGTGTTATCGTAATCTGTGGTATTCGGCGAGAATCGGTGATATTTGGTGAGGATTTGTAAAGGTTTATTTAGTCGGAATTGGCGATGGTTATCGAAAATCGGCTATTTTACACTGTATAACCTTATTAAACGCATGCCATTGTCATAAGAACAATATTTTGCAACAGCTAAATTGGAATAATAACCGGTCATCAACAATTCAAACAAACTTGCAAAAAGCAGCAATGGGAGTTCCAAACAATGTCGAATAACAATGAATTCCAAAAAATGTCGAGTGACATTGGATTCTAAACAATGTCAAGTAACAATGTATTCCAAGCAATATCGAGTGCCTTTGTAAATAGAATTGCAATTTCATACAATTCTATGTAACAATTAATTCAAAACAGTGCAAAGTAACAATGAATTAAAAACACTGCGAAGTAACAATGAATTAAAAACACTGCGAAGTAACAATGAATTAAAAACACTGCGAAGTAACAATGTATCCTAACAATGCCAAATAAACATGGGTTCCCAAATTCAATAGGGACAAAAAATTGAGATAATGACCATGAAACGGTATAATTTCATTAATAATTTAATTATATTAAACTTTATTGAATGTCATTCGTATTTCTGAAACTAAATACTTAAAAACGATAGAATTCATAATAAATTTTTCAAAAAGTTTTCATTCCAAAAAAATAAATCAATGCATCGAATCCATTGGAAGAACTGATGTCGCCATTCGAAGGCACAGAATCCTCTTTTCTCCATTTCTTTGATGAATTTGAATTTATTATTGTATTTTCTTTTTTTTTGCTTTATATTGAAATTTTGAAGGAATGAATTCGCTTTGGAAATTTCAATCCTGACGAAAGGAAATGGTGACAAATGCTAAAATGTATCGGAAGTGAAAGGAAGGGAAAAGAAGAAATGGGCATTTCTCTCATAGAAAAATAATCGACCACATGAAAGTGACGTTGCCACCGGAATCGATTTTTCAAATTGAATTGATATGGTCGTGATTAGAATTATGAGCGAAAATCCAAAACTTTCAGAAAGATGTCTATTTTTATCATTTCAATCATTTCATATTAGCTATCTCAAGGCTGTATCTCGGATTCTATGTGCACAGTTGTAGATAGAGTAGACACCTTTAAGTATCTAGGGATTTTTTTAGATTCAAAACTATCCTGGAAAACACATATTCATTATTTGAGTGTAGAATTAAATCGAAACATTAGGAAATTTTATTTTGTCAGGAATAAATGTCCCCAATCCATTTTAAAACTTCTTTATTTTGCGTTAGTAGAATCTAGATTGAGTTACGGCATTACATGTTGGGGTGAGACATACTTCACCAATCTTTCTTCACTTTTTGTCACACAGAAGTCCTTCATCCGTATCATTCTGAGTGAAAATAGACTCACGCATACATTTCCACCTTTCAATCAATTAAAGCTACTCCCTCTGCAACATTTGTACGTTTATAAAAGTTTAAAAATGTTTTATAAAAGAAGTGGCCATCTCAATCTGAAATTACATAAGTCTGGAATGCAATTTAGACATCATACTATACAGGTACCAAGGCCAAATAAAACTAGTTTCCAAAAATTTTTCCTTTATTTAGCTCCCAAAATATTTTTCAATTTTTTTTTTCAATTCAAATTTATTTTAAAATTTGTGTGAATACATGTTATATTATATTATTGGCAACCAAGGAGACAGATGACCCATACTGGTTGTTACAATGAATAGGTTTAAAAAATATAGTACAGTGATATTATTAAAAAAGGTAGTAGTTACATATAAAAATAGTATAATTAACAAAAAATGAATATGTTAAAAATTGCAATATAAACAATAAAGAATATTCTCATGCAACGGCGGAGGTGCTATAAAAATTACATATGAATAATATCAACATGACTTCTTAATATAGACTTAATATTTACCCAAAATACACAAAAGAAAAAAAAATATGAATATCTTGTTAACGATATACATAATAAATATGGAGCCAACACATGAATTTGTACAGGATTATGGGAGGTGATTTAAAGATATGATTTAATTAAGCATAATGTTAGAGGATGTAATCAGAAATGGGACTCAATGTTAATGAGTTCGAGTAGGTAAAGTTTGAGGCGTTTTTTAAAGGAAGTAAATGCAGTAGTGTCAGTGATTTCTCTGGGTAGATTATTATAGAATTTTGGAATCAGAAAGCAAAAGTGTTTTTTAAGAATATTTTTATGAACTAATGGCAGTGAGTAGATGGCATTTAGACGAGTAGATTTAATTTACTTCCTCAGTTAATAAAAGAACAATCTTCATGTACATCTTTTTTTGTCAATTTAAAATCTTGGTTGTTAACTCAAGAAGATTTAAATTATGTGTTTGATATTGTAATGTAATCTTCTTTTATCTTGCATACGCTGCTAAATGCCAATTTTTTTTGCCTATCAATTCCATTCCTGTTGCCACTTATTTCTTGGTGTTATATATATGTGTGATTCCGTTTTCTTTCTTTTTTCCTCTCGTTATTATTTATGCCGACAGATATGTATCGGATATTATTTTGTGGGCTCACAAGCTTGCTTAGCCCCTAAATATTTTGTAACTGTGTTTAAAAATCTTAAATAAAGGAAATTTGAAATTTTAATTTGAAAAAGATATATGATTGGAAATTGAGATATTCTTTATTTTGGACATTTCAGAAATTTTAATACGATTACCATGTAGATACACGCATAATTTATTTGATTTAGCATACGATAATACAGTAGTCTTTGACTGCGATATATTAGCTCAGCGATTTAGATTTTTCTTCGCGACTTTAACACAAATTCGTCGCCATAAAATAATTCATTAATATTCACGAAATTTTTAATAGTTTCATATCCAACACTGTGATTGGCGTATCTACATATCAAGGTGCTACGATTAATTTCCCGAATCGGCAGTCAATGCAATATAATTGCAATGGAGGAATTTAATCAGGTGACATAACAATGAAACAATTTCCTGAGGATTTAAAAACGAACACGAATACAAGGCGGGGGGGAAATCAGGGGCGTAGCCAGAAATTTCGTTCGGGGGGGAGAACCACTTTCATATCGGGGGGGGGGGACCAAAGTGACAGAACAATAGATTTGGCCATCTTTTTCCCTTTTTTCGGTCATTTTCTCATATTTCGGGGGGGGACCAGACCCCCAAGTCCCCCCCCCCCCCCTGGCTACGCCCTTGGGGGAAATGACACGCGATATAGAATAGTAATTCAAGTAGCATTCTGGGAAGTATGAAGACTAGTTCGAGATCACAAACTCTTCTTTGGTACACTCAGAAGGGACACCAGAAGCCGAAAAGGTCAAGGAAGAAGAAATTCATAGAAGATGAAGAGGTGCAGCAGAAATTCAGAAAAAAATTAAGAAAAAAGAGCAAAATTTTAGAGAATGGCAAAAAAGAGGAGTGAAGTTGTAAATCCAGTAAAAAAGGAAGAGAACAGAAAATAATAAAAGTCAAGTGGCCAGAAAAATCAGAAAAGTAGACGGGGGGGGGGGGAAATAAAACCGGAAAAGATATGGCACGCAGAAAACGGAATAAGAAGAGGGGGATTCAGAAAAATCACAAAAAGTTCATCTGCAGAAAATCAGAAAAAGTTGATCTGACACAAAATCAGAAAAGATGGAACAGAAAAAGAAGACAGGGACAGAAAGAAACAAAACGACAAGAATTCAGAAAAAAGCAAAGAAGTAGGCAGAAATTCAAAATGAGCAGCAAAGTAGAAATTTAGGAAAAGTAAAAAGGGGGGAGGGCGTAAATTAAGAAACGTAAGAGGGGGGGGGGCGGAATGAAAATTCAGAATAATAGAAGGAAGAGAAGTGCAAGAATAGACATAAAGTACACAAGTACAAGCGACATGAATTGTGAAAACGACAAGAGGGGTGAGAACAGAAATCCAAAAAGAACAAGGAAGGTGAAAGAAACTGAGTAGAAGTGTGAATGAAGTGCTAAAATTGAGAAAAGGGCATTTATTGCAATGAATCAACATATTATCACGTTTTTATGACCAAGTCTAGTTTTATAAAGCTCCGTCATGATATAAGCTATAACTAAAAACTACACGGCCATAATTTTGAGTAGGGGACATATATAATCGAAACGACAACTACAAATGCCTCATTTCTATCTTTTTAGAAAAAACAGGGGACATTGCCATCATGACGCTCTAAGTACAGTGTCCTGAGCACAGTATATGAATGTTCTAACAACCTGGTTCAAACCACTGCCAAATGATACCCACACGCACAAGAAAAAGCATTTCAAAATACTTCTAGAATTCGGTATGGTATATCTTTTGAGACCCTAGTGTCACAAATGTGTGGAGGTCTCTTTTTTTCGCGTAGAATTTTTTTTCACGACCCCAGGGAGTTAAGCCCTTTCTTATAAGATTGTGTAAGTATCAAGTTTGAAATATGGTGAGTATGAACTTTGGGGGCTTTCACATTAGAGGGCAGCATTTAAAGTAGATCTTTTCGGTGGTTTTAAGATGACTTCCAACAAACAGTCCTAGGGGAAAAGTGTGATTTATCACATAAAATTTAGCGATAAAGTTCTGGAAAAAATTGTATGTGAAGATGAATATACCCTTCATCATTTTGGCTTATACTACTACTTATACGTACACGCACCTCGTACAAATTCCTCTTCGAAATTCCTAACGAATCGGCACATGCCGGAATATTTTGTCTGAGTGTATGTGTGGCCCTAACGTATTTATGTTGTCGAGTTCCGCTTGTTTCGTGTTAATGCTGCCAAGTGTCTTCCGTATTCTGAATTATGTTTGTATTTTCATGTTATGTCAATATCGTGTTGTAGGTCTGCCTGCTCTCTGCAGTGAAACGTTTCTCAAATGTGAGACCGGCTCGCCTCTCGCGTCACGATCTTGACTGAAAAAATTTGAACGAAATGAATTATTTCTTCGGGAAAAAAAATGAAAAAATAAATATTTGCTGACATTTATGTTTTTAACGCATTATTTTAGTATCAAAAATACAAAAACATTTTGAAAAATTCAACAACAAAAAAATTAATGCTCGTGTTTGAAAGGGATAGATACGTCAGTCGACTCGCCATCCATCGCATTCATTGATTTGTCCATTACAAACACGTTCAAAAACTCTTTTAACGACGAAAGAGAACATA
This sequence comes from Pholcus phalangioides, assembly GCF_987345545.1. Classification (NCBI taxonomy): domain Eukaryota; kingdom Metazoa; phylum Arthropoda; class Arachnida; order Araneae; family Pholcidae; genus Pholcus; species Pholcus phalangioides. The sequence continues at coordinate 6,475,252 of NW_028301594.1, forward strand.
TTTCATTTCATCGGTCAAACGCAGCATAACAAAATTATCAGTTAGTCGTCTGGGATTTAATCCCGTACTTTTATATTTATTAAGGAAATCCATCAAATTGCATACGTATGCATTGAAATACATAATAAAGAGAAAAATAAAATACATAAAGAAGGATGAGATATTCAATACGGTAAGCAACAAATTACGCTAAAAGCTCCGATCAGTCTTTAAAAAAATGAATATATCGAACGGGGGGTGCACGCGAAAAATCTTATCTCGTAACGAGAAATTGTGGAATTCGATCATTTCTCGTGGTCGTTTTCAAGGTGCAAAAGATAAATTAAGATGAGGTTGAGCGCCAAAAGCAAATTCAATTTACCCGATGCCCTTCCTCTCCAGCATCGAAACGTGTAATAAATGCCCCAGCGAATATTTCTATGTACGTCGTCGTATAAACCGCGATATACGCTGGCTTGAATCTATCCGACCGAGAAGAAATATATATTTTATTAGAAGACACTGAGAGAGAGAGAGAGAAGATCCGCGATAAACATAAATTGATTATGATGACCGGGGCCCGACCTATCAAATCGATACATTGCCGCGACTTGACATTGACGAAGAGTTCATAAGATGTAACGTACTTACCTGTACTGTTTTGTCGGATACATCGAGTATATCGTTGGCCGATTTTTGTCCTAAAACGATAATTTGCTTTACGGCATTATAATTTCCAGTGGAAATCTAGTCCAAACGGCCGAGTCTGAAAACCACGCGAACGCAACGAGGCAATTACTACTTACCTTTATATTGAGTTAGCTTTGCTGGATGATTCGATCACCGTCAATTCTCTGTGGGTTATGGTATGAATATGAAATTTCGATTATAATTCACCCTGTAATCAAAGCATCAAAACATGGGGAGTTTCCTCTCAAATTAACTTTAAAACGTAATTGAGAGCCTCCTCCTCCTCCTCAATAATTCATAAAGGTTTAACGCATACATGCTATACCTATGGCTCACAGGCCAAATGTGGCCCTCGTACTGAACGGGACCTTACATGGACGGTCGAACCTTACTCAGACCAAAGCTCACAATTGCTGACCATGCCACCAGATGGCGACTTATGCGAGGATGATGTCACTCTGCACTATCCATACTAAAGTTTTTAACAGCTGGCTGATACGATATATCTTCTTGTGAGCTTCGTCTGAGTTAGGTCAGACCGTCCATGTACGGTCCCGTTCAGTACACACGAGCTCCAAGGAAAGATTGAGTTCACAAACATGGAGCTTTAACAAAATGAAGGACATAAAGATCCTCAAAAAAACCACAGAGGTCTGCGTTTGTACTCTTTGGAATGGCGTAGAATCGCTGCAGATCTGAAAATATGCTACAAATTAGTCTCCCAAATGGAGAACCTTTCTTCGAGATGATGGACAGGTGATCCAACATACGTAGGCATCACTTCCAAATAAGAATACCAACGGCCAGATTACTTTTTCTACGGGTACAGATGCCGTGTCGCGAGAATATGTAACAATATGCCATCAGAGAACTTGTATGCGTCACCTACGCAAGATTTTCTTCCTCCGCTATTGGAGATTTGGACCGCATGTGAAGTGCTTTCCCTATTGACTATTGTTATTTTTTGTTAGTATCATTATTATTTTCCTTTTTTCATCACTTTTCCAGTGTAAGTGCATTGCATGCTTGCTGAAGTCGTTGTTATAAAATGACTAAAATGAAGATTTGCGTTCTGATAGACAACTTCTTCTGAAATTTAACGTGCGTGCTATTGGGGGTTAATCGATAGTAAATCGAGTCAGACGTTCTCAGCATAAAGCTTCGATTCCGAAACCTTAATCGATTAACAGTTTCTACTTATTAATTATTTTGCCACATTGTGTTAAAAAACGAGCATATTTTTTGATAAACTTCAAAACGGTTATATAAAATCAAAACAGCAGTCAAGAGCGTTACAAAAATTTATATTATTACTTTTTGATAAATATAATTTATAATCACATCAAAAAAATGGCATTTTTACTGTGAGTTTGCTTTCGCAGCACCCGATCGGGCAAAACTGTTAAATGGTTAAAAAGTCACCATAACCATAACTTTAAAGAAATAATGATATCTTATTCCAAGAAATATATTTTTCCGCTTTCATACCTAAAGGTTATTCAAAGAGTGGAACAAAATGTATTATAAAAAGCATTTTTTTCTCCTTTTTTGTTGTAAGGATACGGCAGGCATTCGATTCCCGGCATCGTTATTATGAATGTTCATTCATCGTGAAAAGTGTAATTGAATCTTAGATTCTTACTATAAAAGCTGTTTCACAAAAGACCCATTCAACTGAACCTATTCTTTAAAAAAAAAATTATTTCTCGGCAGTGCAATGTCTGTGTAAGTCAGCGTATCTTAGTATGGCAGGTATACAATTTGATATAAGACATTTAAAAATATAGTATTTTTATCTTCAAACCAATAATTACGTTCAAGCAAAATATTCTGCGAAATAACAAAATATATATATCTATATATAAAAGTTTACTGGTTTTCTCTTTAATGTGGAAATAAATCCGAGGGGTGTATGTGACCTCAAATCAATTGAAGGAACAGCCAGTGACTTACATTGTGACCTCTAGATATTGGATGCGATCACATGGGACTAAAGAACCGTAATAATCCTCTTTGGACATTGCCGTTGGAATCGAAGCGACAAGGTAATACGATTCCTGAATACCACTTTTCGGGGAATTTTCAAATCTTTTATCAGTTTCGGTTTTGCGGGTAAGCTGTCTAAAGCCGAATGCATGTGTATGCGGTTATCTTCCTTTTCAAAGGCTATTCTAGCTTTGGTATCATCTTGAGCGTATATATATTTCGACTTTTAGACCGCGTTTCCACTTACGAGATACAAAGTGGGAATGGAATCAGTTGGGAATAGTTGAGTGGATACAGAAATTTATTCACAGAGATGAACCTCCATTAACGAACACTAACCATGGTCGGAAACTTTTATAGTCTACAATCGTTTGTATCTGGGTTCGAACCCCACTGTCGCCACAGTGGTGGTCTGCTGAAGTAGGTTTTCTGCGGCTCCGAAATTAGAGGCGCGAATGCGAGCCGATCTGCCCTTGAAAAAGACCCGCCACAGGCCTACAATGGTACAATTAGTCAATCATTGTACTTGACTTATAGTTAGAAAAATTGATGGCAGCACTACACATAACAAGCATTACACAGTAGCAAACTTCGCACGTTAGGTACACGACAGGTACACGGACATTCCAACATGTATCAATTCATTAAAAATTCTGCATAGGAATATACAGGGTTATCAGCGAATAAGCCCTTATTTCAAAATTAAATATCTCTACAACAAAGATCAATAGAATTATGCGGTAAACGGTACGTTTATTAGCAAAACTGTGAAAATGTTGTACAGAAATTTCGAAAATTTAGTTTTTTTTTTAATTTTTTAAAATTTAAAAAAAAAAAAAACTGGAGATTTTGGGGTTCCGAAAATCCTCATTTGTGTGAAGAGAAACCAATGCATTCGCCTAAAGTTACTGCATGGGCTGCGGTATGCGCCAGAGGCATTATCGGCCCCTTCTTCGTGCGAGAAACGATTAATACTGAACGTTACATTACAATTTTGGAACAATTTGTCAGCACACATGGCGCATACCGCAGCCCATGCAGTAACTTTAGGTGAATGCAGTGGTTTCTCTTCACACAAATGAGGATTTTCGGAACCCCAAAATCTCCAGTTTTTTTTTAATTTTAAAAAATTAAAAAAAAAAACTAAATTTTCGAAATTTCTCTACAACATTCTTACAGTTTTGCTAATAAACGTACAGTTTACCGCATAATTCTATTGATCTTTGTTGTAGAGATATTTAATTTTGAAATAAGGGCTTATTCGCTGATCACCCTGTACAATAGTAGTAGTAGTCTACAAAACACACAGGGTCTCAATGTCTTTCTCTATCCAGGTTGTCTGAAATTGTTTGCACAGCAGATATCTGTGCAACCGTGGAATTTAGAGGAAACACTTTCAATTACCAAAAGTTTTCGAATGACGTTTGGTTGCTGTAAATTTCCCAAGGGGGTCGTACACATAAAAAAAATTTATAAATTAACTTTTTATGCAGACCATACATGCTCAAACCATAGCCCTCGGAGTCATCTAATGTAGCCCGTGGCATTTTCACTTCAATTTAGCGATCCGCGGAACACTTCCAGATAACTTAAGCGACCCGGGGTGCATATACACATCGCTTAGATGAGCTACGGTGCATTGAGATATCTGCTATGTAAAATATTTTGGACAGCCTGTATATCAACAGGCACACCCTCGCTAGCGGACAAATTTGCCGGTCCCATAGGGGTTCGTTATCGAGAGGTTCCACTGTACCGAAGCGGGGGTGCGCAAACTTTTTTGCAGTCCGCGGGCCAGATAACTGATATTTCTGCCGATCGCTGGTCAAAAACTAGAAATATATAAAGTGACCCTTATTTTACGGGACATTCGCGTAGTTTTGGCAGTCACAACTTCTTTTATAAAATGTCCCGTTTTTTCCCCTTACTTTCAAAGAGGAACTTGAATTTTCGAAATCAAGAATGATGATTATTTTCAGACGTACAGTTTATGTGATGGTAATTATGCCTTCATCATAAAAAATTACAGTCATATAAATATATTTTCTTCACATATTTGTCGAACGTATACTTTTTTGGTGAATTGCTTGCCTTTGACAATTCTTTTGGCTAAAATTGGCAACTTCACTTGTCTTTGTCAATTTTCTTCGGGTATAATTAACTTTACTTGCATTTGACATTTTTCTCCCTATAACTGCAAATTTACATGAATTTGACTTTTTTTAATATAATTGGCAACTTCGACAATTTTTTTTCTTTTTTTGTGAATAATCACTCAAATCAATTTATTCATGTACAGAAAAAGGGGAGGAAAACAATACATTGTTTTTTGACAAACTAAACACTATCAAGCAGAAAACAAGATTCCAATACTGGTTGTTAAATACAGGGTGCCATACTGGTTTTTAGCGGCAATTTGCTATATCCCGTATGAATGAATCTAACTTCCTGTATTTTTATAAAGGAAATTGTTCTAGGTATTGACTAAACCTTTTGCATGCCGAACGGAACCCCCTTGGCGAGACGCATTTGGCTCGTGGGCCGGAGATTGGGTATCCCTGATCTGAAGGATGCCGGCTTAATAATTCTGCACTAAGAAAAGTTGCGAAATCACCCACTAGAGGGAACTTTTGTTTTATTTCATATCATTGGGGAATTGCCTTTGTATTTCTATTTATACATTTATATGAGTGAGGTTGAAAGTCAGTGAGAGAGACAGTGTAAATCGATTATTCCTCATTCTGAGAAGAAGAAGGTTTTACTAGAATTGTTGTCAGAGGATTCCATGTTTAAAATTTCTTTGATTTCACTATGTAATCGGCAAGCTGTTGCAGAATAGTTGAACTATTGAGACTTTTTGTCTTTCAATAATTTAGCACTCAGTCTTTACCACTTCTAAATCGGATGGCTGGCCCTAATTCAGAATTGTTAAGAATGTGACTCACACCCTTATGACCTTAAACACTTTACATTTGTTTCAATTTGTTTCTATAGTATAGTAATCTGTAGTAGTTCTAAAGTATAGTCTAGTTTGTATAGTAATTACCTTATTTTTCCAAAAAAATTGCTACTGATGACCACTTACATGCTCTGTGACTGTAGCAAGGTATATATATAGTGGCATCTTCTAGAATAAGTAGTACCTTAACTGCAACGTAGATAGTGCCTTGATGCTTTTTTAGCAGGACAGTTGGACAGCTCACTACTCACATGGAACAAAGTTTTCTGCCGATATTTTACCAATAATGCATTGTTACATCATAGAATGATGTACATATTTCACCACTGAAAGGATGTAAATATGTGTAATTTGGTAGCACGAAACTCAATCTCTTGACTGCTATCTACATTTTTCATTCCTAAATTTGTATGATTTTGACATTCATGTGTGGATATTTCAAATTAAGGGACATGATATATGTTTGGACAACTACACTAGTAATATAAAAACTAAAAAACAATATTTTGCTTCATATTGAAACATTCAAGGGGGGTTGTCTTCCACGGTCAACAGCAAAATGCATAAATTTGTAATGAAGAACTAAAATTGTATTATTATAATGGTGCTGATGAATTTCGTACGGATAAAGTGAAAAAAAAGCACGTTGGAAGTGTTTTTGAAAAATGTTCTATTTGCATTTTCGGTAGGCATTGCTCTGTAGAAAGTTGTCACGAAGTGATTCAGACGCATATGTTTTTATTTTAAAACTACTGAGTGCATCCTTTCAGCACCATACGTTCAAATCTTTTTGTGAAAGCATTCCAGCTTTTAATGTGCTTACAAGGTGATCTTCACACGACTCCTCTCAATCATCAATTACAGTTAAATTATAATCATTGACAATCGTAAGCAATGGGGTTAAATAATCATGCAATACTAACGTTTAGATAGATCAATACTAACCGTAAGATTGAGAAGATGTATCATTTCCAAATGATATTCCGAATTCACCATGGAAATACCTGATAGTTACGCAATACCAGAAACAATCATTCATCATAATTACATCGGAATAATTATTAGAAAATTTTCAGCAGCCTATCATGATATGGCCATGTTGTTATGAATTGTTTTTTCAATACGTATCTTCCGATATGGTCCAGCTCCTGTACAGTATCATAGGCGTACATATTGTCAATACTTAATACATCCTGGACTGGTCTCGGTATCAGTCCGACTGTAGCAGGGGTCTTTAACCTTTCAAACATTACGGACGAAATCCAAACTACCTAGGAAGCCTGGGCCCCACGAAACTTTGAGGTACGCCCTGAGAAAAGCCTGCCAGTTCCCACGTGGGTGAAGCTGGCAGGACTAAGACCTGGGGGGTCTAGCTGCGATTCTCATCATTTTGTTTTTTCACGTGATAGACTCACTATAGAAGAGGACCCTTAAAAAGTCTGGTTTGGGGACTCGCTAAAAATTCCAGCCTAGGGACCCTGCTGCAGGATGTGGGGGTTATGCTGCAGTCACATACTGCGATATTTATAATTGTAAGATGAATTCAAATTCACAAGGACTTAATGTAAGGTGCAATAGTGTCTCTTTCTGTCAATGATCTGAAATTATTTCTGCCGCTAATTTTAAAATTATTTCTTTCAAAAATTCTGAGTTTTTTTTTCAACAAGAAGTTTTCAAGCATGTCTGTTAATTGTATAATTGCGTTTGCCGACTTTTTCCTTCAAAGATAATGAAATGATTCAAAAAAGTTAAGGCAGCCCTGGTAATGCATCAGATGCATAGCGTTAATGGTAGTTGGAATGCGGGATTCATCGATTTATTGTTATTTTTTTATTTAATCGTCTTTCAACGTTTTTCAACCATTTCCTAAAAATTATCAGTGGGCCACGCTGGAACCCTCTGAAGGTCACACGCTGAAGACCCTTGGACTATAGGGATCAGCTGTAAAAAAACTGAACGAGCAAACATTCATAATCCTCATAGAGATACGGATATCCAGTGTTTTTATGTAGAGCAACAGAAACACATAAATACGTATCTAATTTAAAAATCCCATTCTCAACAAAACTTGTATCGATATGGAAATGCTTATAAACGTATGTATAAACATATCTCGATTTCAAGAGTTTTGAATATCTGTCTGTTTTAATTCACCATGTCACGATACCGAATTCTCCATTCACCTCAATTATGTCTAGTATCACTAAAGGGTGGATTCACATCTACAGGCACTCACCGTGTCGTGCTAGACACGGTAAGTGTCTGTAAATATTCTTTAATATAAAACCAATGAACCTATTCATATCTACGTCTCTCGACTGCGCAGGCGCAGACACACACTTTCGTTTCAAAGCATGTTTGTCGTGTCTGTAAATGTGAATCTACCCTAACATGTTGAAGTAGAGGACGGATTGTCATATAGAATGAGAATTCTCCGAGCATACATATTGTCAGACGAAAAAATTAATTTCATTTGGGAGAATAAGATTGGAGCATCCTCATATGAGACGCATTTAAGACCTCTTTTTATCCAAATTCCTTACTAATTAATTTGCAAATTTATTATTCTTTAGCTGTATGGCACTGTATACATCGTATATCGCAGAAATATCGCTACTTCTATAGCTTGATATGTGAATAACGTCACAGTTGCATAACGAATAGCGACATCCCACTACGCTAGGGTATTTCCATACTATTTTAATGTTTTACTTACAATATAGTTTTATATATAGGGCCATCCTAACTCTACACCTTGGTCTTCCGGGCAAAAAACGATGTTCTGTCTTCCCCCTTCTTACTTCCAAGTTCCCACTTATTAATTTACATATTTATTCTTTAAAAAATCATCATACCCTTCGTATGGAGAGCGGAGAGTGACATCATCCTCGGCTAATCAAAATTGATAACTACAGAATAAATAAAAATCTTCAATCATTTTTTTCCCTGTTTAACTCGGGACCCCCATCGGCCCCGAGCTAAACAGGGTGTCAAGATGTCATTAAATTACATGAGTTGGTGGCCCATGAGCTTCGTGGGAAGTTTCAACTTGGCCCGCCGTGTCTGAAAAGTTGAAGACCCCTACTGTATATACATACAGCGCTCTCTCTATCGGTGAAATACATTTTTAAAAAAATCGAAGTTTTAAAATTTCCAGTTCTCCACAACAAAAATTGAATGTACATTCAACATTCTTACCAAAGCCGTTTCTTTTACATATTCACAACAAATCTTAAAATAATATTTAGTCCAGCTACGATTCTTCCTGACATTCTTTGTAAAACTAAACACAAAACATGTATTATCATATATCAGTGAACAAACGCACATATACGAATACTCTCGAGGGAATGCACTCAGTTATACCTCGATAACTTAAGTTACAAGAATTCGTACGACACTCGAACAATACACTATCAACATGTATTTCCGTGTAAGTAAAGTCGAAGAAGAAGATATTTCTCTATGATGATAATAATAAATAATATAAAATAAATAAAATAGAAATATATATGTTATTTTTCGCTTCTCCCGGGTTTTGAAACATCGATTTCCATCTACAGAAAAAGCGTCCTGTTTGTTTGCTCAACATAAACACACACGGGCACTCTCTTCATTTCAGGTAGAGAAAGAGATGCTATTCCTCTTTCTGGTTTAACCAGGGAAAATACCTCCAGGTTTTCTGCAGTATTGAGCTTAGGGTCAATAAAAGGACTTTTTAAAAGATTTTTTAATCCTTCTTCTTTCATTTCCGTTCCTCAATCTTGTCTTTTCTCCACTCCTCAAGGGGAAAAAAATCCCCATAAATAGAAGATACTGTATATATATAAGAGAAACCCCTGTTTTTTATATTGTATATCCTCTATATCCACTGTTATTTTTCTTTAAATCAATATTACAATATATATATATTAAAAATTTGTTACTTCTAAGAAATGGTTATTTCATATATAGAAATCTTAAAGATAAGAGTAAATCTCAGAATGATATATAAGAAAAATAGTTTCACTTATTGGTTCTCGAAGATTCCATTCCGATCGATTTTTCTGAATCTAGTATCACCATATGTTATTTCTCCTCGTATGCGTGATTGTCGGATAATAAACTTTTTTTCATCGGAATGCAATAAATATAGTGTTGATAATCGAGAAGTCAGATTTATGGTTCCATTGATCATTGATAGAGTCGTTTTTAGTATTATAATGTTGGGTAAGAGATTACAAGTATGAATTATAGAAGAGTTGATCCACTTTGCCCAAGAATATTGAGAAGACACCAACGAATAAGGCAAATACACAAAAAATAATAAAAGTTCTAATGCATTTCAACACCAATTCTACGTCTTCAGAGGAAAAATTTAACCACTAGTCTCGCTGACCGAGTTTCCCACTTAGGTTGAATACCAAATCTTCACGCTCGGTTGCTCAGCGGAAGGAAGAAGTACGTCTGTTCACTTCAAACGTCGTGGTCAGAATGACTACGTTCTGACTCTTTCTGACCACGACGTGGTTGAATACCAAATCTTCACGCTCGGTTGCTCAGCGGAAGGAAGAAGTACGTCTGTTCACTTCAATACCGTTCTGACTCATTCTGACCACGACGTTTGAAGTGAACAGACGTACTTCTTCCCTCCGCTGAGCAACCGAGCGTGAAGATTTGGTATTCAGCCTAAGTGGGAAACGGTCAGCGAGACTAGTGATTAAATTTTTCCTCTGAAGTCGTAGAATTGGTGTTGAAATGCATTAGGACTTTTATTATTTTTTGTGTATTTGCCTTATTCGTTGGTGTCTTCTCAATAAGTATGAATTACAAGTAAAAATTACAAGGAATGGAAGTCCGAACGATATTTTTTGAGGAAATGCAGTCGAATTTGTTTAATTCGATGTCCAAAGTCACTGGAAAAAAAGTTAGAATTATAAAAACATTCTAATTATCCAATTAATCTATCCTGGATATGTAAAATGACTTCAAATTGCAACTTAATCATCATCCTTCACATAGGATAATACTTATCGGTTATCAAAATTTTATCAGTGGCGAAACTGCTTCTCAAATTTTAAATTATAATTATAATTGATCTTAGATGCTACATAATGCCACTGTTCTGGAATCAACATCACTTCAGAATTTCTTGACCATTACGAAACTGTTCCCCAAATTTTGTTTATCATTATTTTGACATCAAGGAAATATGCTTTCATTAACGTATTAAAATTTTTACTTTCCAATACTTTCCATACTCTTAATGACAACAAAAAGATTCACATTCCGAAAACTACACCTAGGTTATGGTAATTTTTAATAGGTTAAAAAGCATAATCGTGGTATCAAGTGGTATACAGTCTCGATGCACTCTAGCTGAACAATGCTAAAATGGGCATTAAATTATGAAAAAAAGAGGAAAACAGAATTTTCAAATTTTTATTTGTCTTTAAAAATTTGTTGTTTAACAACTTGATCAAAAAAAGCAAATTCTCACTTGTAGAGTTTTTCAAACTGAATTTGCTCACACAAAAACCATGATTTTTTCCTTTCCAACTTCAATTATCCAAAAAATTCGAAAAGTTTGACTTAAATAAGAAATTTCAACATTAAATTCGATAGAAAACTCAAGGAGAGTGCGTAGAAGTACAAATCATCCTAAATTCGAATGCGATGATATTGCTTTAATTTTTATAATCAATATAAATAGGAACCATTTAGTGTGAAGTCAAAAAATCAGTTGTAAATAACGATTTTCACTCACGGAGAACTTATTTCCCGAATTCCATGGACCTTTTACACTCAATAAGGCTATTATCATCAAATTACAAATGACCTATTCATACCTTTGACATTATTGTTACGGTGGGAGGGCGTCCTATCAGTGAAAATCAGACACCCTACTGCTGACAGGGGGAAGGCATCGTTTTACCTCAAGAGGCTCTGCAGTTTTTCAAAGGATTTTGACAAAATCGGTGTGCCCGTTTCAGATTTTCTTTGAATATGCGTAACTGGAAGGATTAACCAAGTTCTACTGTATTAAAGAAAACTTCAACAGAGAAATATGGGACAATTTTCATAAAAGAAGACGCACAATTATGAAGAAATTAAATTTTAACACATGTGATGGAAACGATCAGCATTTTTTTATAAACAGTACAAAATGTGATCATGTAATACGCGGTAATAAGAAATTCTTTCAACAAAACGAGAGAAAGGCTGATACAACCCAACAATGCTCGCCAATACTCATCTATATATGCGATTGATGAGATTCACTTATCAATATTCAATTTACTTCTTCAAATTTACTTGAGGAATGAAAATACTCCTTCAAATTTTAGGGGTTTTTTTTTTCAAATAGAGTTATTTCTCATTGGTAATACAAAATACACCTCTTCTTACAAAAATATCTCCTAAAATTTTCGAGAGGAGTGAAATCGCTCTTCAAAAGTATATTTTCAGTAAACACTGCAAACCCCAGGAGCTGCGACGCACACTTTGAGAAACACTGTTTTACGATGAAAAACGTACGAATAACAACCCTTTTTTTATTCAATCCCCCGACATGATATTAAGAAAGAAGGCAGAAATCAGTTACGAGGAGTATAAAATGCGCGACGTAATATAAGGTAACGTAATTAACTTTCGACATCAGTTAATCATTGTGAAAAAAATCATGATCATAGATATGTCTCAAAAAGCAACACTATTCCGTGAAATTATTTGATTTCTATATAATTTGAAAAAAAAAACTGTTAAAGAGTTTTCAAATGTATTTTTCACGAGAGAAATTCAAAATTTGCTCGGAGAACAAAATTTTCCAGAAAACTTTCGCATGCTTCGATACATTTTGGCACCAAATCCTTTGGATTACTAATTAGTTATTTAGAAACACGTGGCAGAATAAATTTCCTGACATTATTTAAGAAGAATTAATTAGTATTATATTCTTTGATAAAAATTAGAGAATCTCTAATCCTCTTCTTAAAAATCTAAATTATCCCAATTCGATCTTGAATTATTTCGGCTTTCGATTTATAGGGCTTATTGAATCACGTTTAAAACACATTTTGGGGTAAATAATGAGAAGAATTTCGTTCTGATTCTCTGAAAAAATTAAAAATATCCAAATGCAGTCCTAAATCCTTCTTCTGTCTTTGGATTTTTAGGATTTATTGGATTATGATTAAATTATAACAGGTTTTCACATTAAATATCGCTCATACAACAGCATAATAATGAAAATAATGATAAAGAATCTCTCTGAATTTTTTCTAGAAAATTAAAATTATCCGAAACTCTGTGCTGAATACTTACTTTATCTTTGAATTTATAGGACTTACCTTGTGGGCCACAATTCGATTATTTTGCGTCTCTACGTTAGTGATCTCTCATGATGCAGCGTTAATAAGAACAAGAATCTCATTCTGAATCTTTTCTAAAAAAATTGTCATCTCAAATTTGGCGCTGAATGCGTATTTTGTTTTTTTAGAACTTATTGAGAACCGATTAGATTATATTTCATATCTTTCCATTAATGATACACGAATAATGAGAATAATCTCAACAATCCGCTCTGTACGTTAATTAACTTGTAAGTATAATACGCGGAGTTTAATAACTGACCAGCAAATTAATGTTTTCTCACCGACTAATTAGGTCCGATATCACGGACATTTCTTTTCTATTTTATGAGTAAATTCTATTTTTTTTTCCTTACTTTCGTGTCTTGAGAGACGAAAAACCAAAGGGAAAAAAAACAATCATATTAATTACGCTCCAGTGTTTTTACACGGTAAGTGTTTCTATCTTTTTTTCTTTCTATATTAATCGTAGATTAATTAAATTAATTAAAGTGATTATAACTTCTTGATAGTTGTTAATTGGAAAGGAGATTACGCGTCAAAATATTCTTTTTTAGTACGTTATTCTTATAGTTTTAAGAGATGAGTTTTTCACATTTGATTTCGAGTTGGAAAAATTAAATATAACGATAGTATTAAAGTTATTTAAATACAGTCATCACTCGCTATATAACGTTCAGCATTCCTTTACAATTCACATATCAAACAAAACTTGTGAATTATTGTCAGATAATTTCATGAATTCCCAATTTACGATAAGTTAAAAATGTTGTTTTCTATTCATTCCATGTTATTTTTTATTCGATATAACAATCTACAAAGACAATTCAATCCAATACAACGTCCGAAATCAGTTCTAGCTGCTCCTTTCTTTTTGCGAATGAAATAGAGAAAATATATCAATGTGTTTGATATCAATCTTAACAGGGAAGAATTTGGTACATGCAACTAATTATCACTACTTTATTATTGTTTTCAAACCTGATACATTTTCGTTGTAACTTCTTACATTCCAGTGAAATTATAACAGTAATACCCCGAAATTATGTGATAGGTAGGACCAAGAATAAATCGAATTCGTGCAACAAGGGTGCGATTTTGCATAATAGTGCATTAAATATCGATGAAACGAACCAATATTTCGATAAACAGTCTTTACAAAATATCACAATCGAAGCTGTCGATTTTGGCGTGCATATAATGTTAAAACATTATATTAAAACTTCAAAAATATGTGCAAACGAACATCAATTACAATGGAATATTGAAGAACACTGTGATCCATCCAAAGAGGTTAGATTCTTGTGTTGAAGAACAATTTTGTTATTAGTTTTTGTTCAGGGGGTTTATAAGGTCAAATTAGAAACTTCTGTAGAAGTTAATTAAATTGACTAGTGAATAACTGGGTGTATTATTAATACATATTAAATAGCATCATTTTGTATGGATTTTTTCGATATACCGGCAATAGCGTTTAACTTTACGTATTGAATGGTAACCAAGCCATTCTTTAAAAATGGATGCTTATACTCCAATTATATTTCCAAAATCTCAAAGCGAAGTTCCATCTTCAGCTGTTTCCCGTTTTCTACATTTATCACCTCAAAAAGCAGCTCAACTTCGCTATTTGCGATGTTCTGATCGAATAAATATATTATTATTTTATTATCAAATCCTATTTAAAATAAAATTTCCATCTCACTTATAATCCAGTAATGCTTACGGGTTGCGCTAAATTCAAAAACCAAGCATTTCTCACAGAAAATAATTCCAAAATCGTGGAAGTCGGGTATGACTTATTTTAGTTTGCCCTTATATGGAACTAATTACAGCATTTTAATGTGTATAAGGAATCCTCGTGTATAAGAAATTTCTCCCATCATTTTCTGGGCTTAAGAATTTGAAAAAAGTTTTTATCAAAGATATTTTTTCAAGATATTATAAAAAAAGTTTTTTTTTTTACTCCCACATCATAGAAACCATTAAATCCCCTCATCTGAAACATCACAATCAGCTACATCAACTAGTTGATTATCATAATCAGAGTCATTCTCATCGTAAATTTCAAGGGAAAAAAAATGAGTAATTTGCTAATAACACTATACTATACGTGCATAAGAACCCCCCCCCCCCCCAGCACTTTTAGGATCCAATTTTCGGCAAAAGAGGTACCTCATATACGGTAAAATACGGTAACTATCACATGAAGCTGTTTTCCTCGATTTTTCTGTATAGCGACCTCCCAGTATAACATCTGTTTTCCGTAGAACGATTGGGGCCGTTATAACGAGCGCCCACTGTACTTGTACAAGATAATGTAAAGAGAGAAAGAGAACATTCATTCATGCGCTTACACAATATATAAAGTTGGTATATAAAATTTTTTGGCTAGAATTTTGAGTGCCGTATTAATCTTCATGGTGGTAAAGTAAATTCATCATAATAATTTGAAAACTCATGAATTATAATGGATATAAAGACTGCAATATATGTATTTCAGTACTCACCCCAGTCAGGCCTATAGCAGTGGCACTCCTAGGCGCAACGAAGTCTTTGTAATCCTCAGAGCCTAAACCGAGGTTCCTACCGACCGATCCGAACACACAAGCCGCGCTCTCAAGACTCACTCCGCGGCGGGGCTGATGTTCGGAGCCCGAACGTTTCAGCGTACCATACGTCACCACATGCCGCAAGTTGTTCAGCCTCTCGGTACTAGCACGATACGTTGCGACACAAACTTTCATCTCAGGTACTACCACCGCGCTGTAGTGCTGTTGTTGTTGCTGCTGTTGTCAACGGCCGCGCACTTCATTACGGGAAACGGACCAGGCTTATAACACATTGTCGTCATTTCACACTCACGCGAACTGTAATATATCCATTTTTAATGGTATTCCAATCTGACGCACCAACACAAGATCATTTCCGTCTGAATTTCACGAAACTTCATGTTTTTGTATCCAAAAAAATAATTATCAATAATTTCATGTACGGATTATTTCGTGATATATAGTAACATAAATATTCAATTATTATAAGAAATTGAGGGGATTATCAAAATTGTAAAACTCTCAGACACTCGCAGAATCAAAATAAAAAGTGTTCAGATTTATGAAACTATATTTCCCTGAGCAATATCTGGGAACACTTAATTGAAGCTCGATCCTTCGAATTCTGTACACGTCAAGCAAAAATTATCGTAAACTATCAGATAACTTTATATAAATTCTCATTTATATTCAGTATTCCAAATGATGCTGATAATTCTTCACAACGGTGGCAATAGTGATAGATAACTCGGAAATTCAGTTATGGCATCCAAGTCTTCAGGATGTCGATATGACGGAGTATTCCTTTACAAATTTATGGCCATCATAAGAATTATCATTATATAACCACATCACACGATGTCACTGTTGTTGTAAATCACACATCGTGGATCAGCACACAACCTGCCGATATTGTCATGTTGGATCCTGAAAACAACTTTACACCACAAAAATCAGTGCGGAAAAACTTTTTCCTGTGGTTCTTGTTTTTCGTGTTTAAAATGAATTACTTCTCTAGCGAATATCTAATAATTCGTCTTCATTAAAAGATAATTCGTAAATTTTCAATATTCGAAGTGTAATGTTCGTGTAGGTCGTTAATTATTGGATAGGAGCCCGTGAGAGAGAGAGAGAGTGTGGGAAAGAGTTAAAGTTATCATAGTTATATATTTGGGGCCCGTGTTCTGCTCTGGGACGGGGATAAGAAAGAGAGCATTCTCGCACGCACACGTCGCCAGGTGCACCCTGTTGCACAACTTGCTACCGCGAGAAATGCGGCGGCGAGCTTTTTTTGGCGAATTCCATTCACATCCGCCACACGCGGCGCCAATATTTTAATCCGTCGGTGAACCTCTCACTCTGATCGTGGGATATATTTGCATGTAATTAATTAACAGGATTTCATCAACGACAAAAAAAAAATCAGAGATATTTTTTCTCATTTCCAAAATTTCCTAAAAGGACGTAATCTATGTGAATGATCACCTCCGACTTCGTTCTTCAAATAATGTAACTGATGATTGTAATAGAAATTATGTAACGAACTATGAGTGATAGATTAGTGATTTTTGATGATGATTGAAAATCGCTTTCGACATGGTGAAAAAACACTTTCTTTTATCATCATTAAAAATATTACTTGACCATTGATTTATTTAAAATTTGACATACATATTTTCGATTGTATATGTCATGTTCGCCAGAAAATTTTGGTACATACACACACTTCCAAGTCAAAACAAAGCATCGTTTAAAAATCGTCAACACTCTAGTTTTTGCAATTATTCCAATAATGGAAATAATGTTTCGTTGCTAAGCTTCAATGATTTTTACTCAGGCCTGTATGATAAATTCTGAAGAAACATATCATCATAAAAAGATACTTTGTCTCAACAAATTAACATGCATTTTCATGAGAATTTATTGATTTGAAAAGTTATTCACCTAAGCATACTTTCAGTTGAAAACTAGGTAAATAAAGAAATATACTTCGTCTATAGAAAACAAATTTCGTAAAGTTCAATAAAAATTAAAATAAAGAATCAAAAATTTTAAATGTTTTAGGAAATTAAAAGGGACACATTTCCGACAGATAAATCCTTGTTCTTCCTTTTTGATGAATAGAAATATATAAATTGATTCGGGGATGGTCTGGAGACCTGGTCACATGAAATCTCTGAAGAAAAAAATGGGGTGTGTGTGAAAAAACATGATATTATATAACGCGGCCGCATGTTTTGGCGTTGTACGTTTTTTTCACCTTGAATAGTATTGACTTAATGAAATCGATATCATGGTATTTGTTGTTGAAATAGCTTACAGACAATATCAAAGTCGTTTATTTACGCTGCATACTTCTCGAGATATGTCGCAAAAGAATTTCGTTACGAAAGCGGCGCGCGAGCCTGGTGCCCAAACCGAAAAATAAATATTAAATCCGGAGTGGTATAATTGGATTTGTCTTAACGAGATCCACCTGCGGACACCAAAAACATTGATATATACTAGATACTTTTCGAGGTACGAGCGTTTAAAATTTCGTTACGCAACTTTTTGCGCATGCACCCAGTGTCATTAGATGATTTATAAGACGTTTTCTCGTCAAAAGTTTGCTACTCACACATGCGCAATGAAAATAGCATACCCGGATATAAAACTAAGCTTTCAAGTATTCTAAAGAAACCTACATGACAAACAGAATTTTACAAATTTGAAATTACAATGAATGCAGTTGAAAAAAATATTAAAAATTGCACACGTCATGATTAACAAACTGAAGTTGGGGAGTAATCCAACCTGGGAAGAAATGCGAATATATCGTAAAACAATAACAACGTGATTTTACGAATGACACTTCTGGCACAATTTGGCATTCTGGCACAAAACGATGCATCAAAACCAAACAAAAAGTTCACGTGTAGTCCAAACAGAGAGCTACACAGCATATATAAGAAAGTCAAAATTCGTTCGAAATAAAAAATAAATAAAAAAATTGGCCAAATCACTACTAGACACTTTACGTCAACACCTCTTGCATGCATGATAAAACTGAAAGACATCAATATAACTGAATAAAAATCGATTTAATGTAAAGAAAATTGTTCAATATATATTCATCAAATTCAAGCAAAACACTGAAATTCCGGTGACTCAATCGTATTTAAAATTTAAATTTAAACATTTAAAAAAATCAAACTGTTTTCTGAAAATGGATCTCAAATATTTAGCCTCATGTCATGGATATGGAACATTTTTCTTTATTTTTTCTGAATCAACTTTTATTCAGTTATATCAATGTCATGCAATTTTATCATATGCACAAGGTGTTTTATGTAATTTATATTGAACAAAAAAAATTTTCCTAATGTTTGAAATTGCAAAGGAAAAATGAAAATGAGTATAAAACTACATTGGTATATACGCAAATATACGTGCCAAATTTCAAATAAATTAGCGATTAAGCAATGTTTTTAATGATGTCATTATTACTAGACAGCACAATTTTTAAGGCTTTTTGACCATGTCAAAAGTTGAGACCCTCCCATACGGAAATAATAGATCGCAATATTTTAATCCATAAAAATCAAGAATAAGTATCGTAATAATTTACTTGTTTAAGTCCTAAGAAAGGTCTATGATAAATGTTATCTTGTCTGACCTGTCCACAGCCTTAACTCTCCAACGGAAAGCTATGAAGTCTTAAGAACGTCTCAAGAGTGAAAGTGAAAAGAGAAATCAACTTCGTATCTAATCTCCTATCTATTATATTGTTTTCCTTTTATTTCATTTTTTCCTTCTTACTTTCCTTTATCTAACGTGCGATCAAGTTGGGACAAGGTTATCATATTTATCGCGAAAAGTCGTTAAAAAGTCTCGCCACAGTAAGCAACAGTCCTACAACAGTACAAATACTCAATCGTTAAACTTCACGCCCATTTTGAAATACAGATGGCGGCTTTGAAAAATCAGACGCAACACTAGACACGCACTCAGACTGTTAGGTACGCACACTTTGTTCCAGACATCTCTTGGAAACGGGATAAGTCCGGTGGATGATTCCTAGCGTTCATTTATTCATGCTGTAGAGAGCTTAGGACATAAGTACACCGTACATTTTCTTGAGGTAGTGAAGTTATTCGTTTCAATCTAAAAGAGAGAGAGAAGACGTCGGACAATAGATGCTTATTTTTCTTGACAGGTGTAACGTTAAATATTTGTCCTTCAAAAACATCTTTACCTAAAAGTATAGGTTATCTGAACTAAGAATTCGGTAAATCTTGACAAAGCACGTGAAACATCTGTCGTGTAAGCCTCAGAGTTCCGTTTGCCTTGAATGAAATCCATCTGCAGAGGGATTTAAGATTTTGAGATAGAAGTTGAAGTTGAACTCTTTTTACCTCAATTTATTTTCATATTAAGCTTGAATAATTTCCTAGATCAGAAGTAGCCTATATAACCATCGTCGTGTAATTGAATATCACTATTTTAAACTTATCTGTAAATTGATAATAAGCAACTTTTTTTAAGTCTTTCATGCTATCTTCTAAGCTAAGTCACGGAAAAAAAATTATTTCCGTTAAAATAAAATATTTTCTAAAGTTATTGATCTCATTAAAGTACCTTGAACCTTCATTCGTATATCGGGGTGCCGTAGATCAGACTTTAACTGCTCATAGCTTCCCCCCACCCTCCCCTTCATCATCGCTGTGCCAATTAAAAGCAGTAGTGCATTGAAGCCATGGTTGGCATAAGAGAATATTGATGATGACTTCATCTGACACCCTCTCTAAGATGACGAAAAATTTAGAAATGTCGCTGAAATACATCTTTACCCCGGATATTAACAGTCTCTCTCTAAATTAATAGATATCATATATTCATGATCATTGATGCTAACTAATTATATGTGATAATACGATGAATATGAATAAATGACAATCAAGTCACCATGCGATGAGTAAGATGCTGGAGATGAGCATGTCAATAGTGATGTCATTAATGCTTCATGGATAGCATAATGAAGATATGTAAATAATGATGAATAATATTTTACTTGAGGAAAATCGAGAATATGTGTAGTCATGCAGTATTTACAATATGGCACATGCAGCGTATCAATTCTGACATTACCAGAAGAGAGGAAAGCAGCCTTATAATTCATGTCAGAGGCCGGGAACATTAGGTCTGGACATCTCGAGAAAGTGTTTAGGCTTTTTAAGTCTAAAAGTATCAGTGCAATTGTTATTGGAGATTTCTGGAAGATGTCTCTCTCTCTCTCGCTCTATTTCTCTCTTTCTCCTAGTCGGAGTTGTGTGGAAAATCACAGCAGTTTCTGTAGAGTCTTCTGGCATAATCCATGATTGTTTCAATCTTGGTATCTTTGCGTATATGCCTGTTTCTGATGAAGCAAGGGAACCTGGTAAAATTTTGGAGTGTTACGTTTTGGAAACGTTCAAGAGAAATAATTATAGGATTTCTAGCATACATCCAGGCAGTGGCTGAATAAAGTAATGTAGGACGTATGATCAATTCATACAAAATTAGTTTGTTGTTGATAGAAAGGGCCGTATTACGACTGCAAATTTTGCTAAGGGCCACTCTGGCTTGTTTGGCTTTTTCAATAACTTCAGAATAGTGATGGGCGAACGAAAAAGGTTTATCGAAAATTACACTAAGGTATTTATGTGTATCATAGATGAATGTTTCCTTGCACGTTTATAAATGCATTTGGGGGAAGCTCAATTTTTCCACTTACCCACATGAAAACAGTTTTTCTAGCATTCAATTTGGCCCGACTTCGAAGACACCACTCTTCAACTTTTTGGACCATCTCTTGAAGATTTGGTGAGGCTTTCTTTGCCTTTTTATCTGTACAAATTATGGGACTATCGTCAGCATAAGTAGCGGTAATTACTTTTGGTGCCACTGGGAAATCACGCATGTACAAATTATTAATCAGAGAGCCAAGGACACTGCCCTAAGTGATTGAGGCACTGGTTTGTCTAGGATTAGATGTGGTATCGTTTATCTGGACTCGAAATATACGTGAGGATATACGAAATATATTGTTTGACAAATTTAATAATGCAAAATGGTAAGTTTAGGCAAATAAGCTTATGTATCAAACCATCATGCCATATTTGTCAAAAGATTTTGCCGTGTCGAAGAACGCAATTGCTGCAGTTTCTTCGTGAATTCTGGCTGTTTGTAAGCATTCAACAACCCTTAAAATTTGAGTTGTTGTTGTTGTAGAGTGTTGTTTCCGGAAGCCGTGTTGTTCGGCTCCAAGAATATTTCTTTCTTCAGTGATATTAACCAGGCGAATTGCCACAATCCTTTCGAAAAGCTTTCCAAGAGAGCTGAGCAGTCGTTAAAATAATTTATATATAAAAATATATGTGTGATAAATGCTTTTTTTTAATTTCTATTACATGTTTATCAAATGTTTCTTACCATCAGTATAACAATTTACGAAAGTACTTCGTAGTCGTATTTACATAATAGTCGTTTCTAGCACATGGGAATACGAGTTGTTTACTCCGCAAGGAGATGTTGTGATAAAACAGAAGCTATCTCGGCGAAACAGAAAGCTGTCGCAACCAAATAGAAAGCAGTCGTGACAATACAAGAAACTGCCGTGACAAAGCAGAAATTATCGTGATAAAAACTAAAGCTATCACAATAAAACAAAAAGTTGACCTAGACGAACAGGGAGCTTTCACGATGAAATGGAAAGCTGCCATGATAAAGTAGAAGCTATCCCGGCTCATACAGAGCGCAACCCCGGTCTATTGCTATTTCTTTGCAATTTAAAAAGGTTTTACTTCCTTGCAAACCCAATCTAGTTATGCTGGAAGTGTATGTGTATCTAAGAAAGTGGAAGCTCATTCAGTGTTAGATCCGCGTTTGTGTGAAACCCTCCTCGTTTTTTCGAATTATTTCATTAAAATTCCCCACGTTATTAGCTCACAAACCATCCGGGCCTCACTTAGACACTTCATCAGCCGGAGAATGCATCAATTTTAATGTTCCCTCTCATCCTCGAGCAGGGATCCTGGGCTAGGATCTGTAGAACCCCCAAACCAGACATTTTACGGGCGTTTCTATAGTGAATGTATAGCATGGGGGAAAAAAGCGCATTTCTTTCCCTCAAAAAAATTACAGTAATTGTCCCGGGCCACTACTTCACCACACACCAAATCCGGCCATATTGCTATAATGAAATTTACTACCGTTAATGAGAGGGTTGGAAATGAAGGTGCTATCCCGCGGTGGTTGCCTCAAGCTCGTTGGGAAAATATATTTTTATCTATGTTCTTCTCTCGGATCGACCCTGGGACCTCTGAAGGAAACCTTCGCGGGGTGAGAGACGTGCATCTTCCCACAACGGCACTTGGGCGTGCATAAGCACACACGCCTGGAGCCATGTGAGCCCTACTTTTGTGGGAGGGGAGGCACTCCCCCTCCCTCCATAAAACACAGGAGCGTTCCGGACTCGGCCACGAAACTGGGCTGTAACGGGATAAGTCCGATGGCAGAGTTCTGTCGTTCATTTCTTTATGCTCGTCTTGTTGAATGAGCGCTCGAAGGGAGGCAAAGACTAAACTCAGCAACCCTCTTTTTCCCGGTCTGGCAACCTAGAACCACCTGCTCCCTTTTAGTTGCGGTCCTGTTAACGTGTCCTCAAAATGAAAAACTCGCATCGAAATTCAAAATTCCCAATTCTCTAATAACAACAGAGCAGCAATAGCAAGAAGACAAGAAAAGAATAAACTTCTCGTTAGACATGAGCGAGAAAATTCTCACATGTTAAATATACATGAGGGAGGATCGCTGTTATACGATATATAGAGAGGGAAAGAATGATTCTAAATAACTATTCTAAGAAATTTTTATTTTATTGAAATAATCTCGTGAAGAAACAAAAAAAAATGCTGAGTATTTTGTTATTGAGGTGCTTCAATCGAGTCCATGTTGAAAATTGAAAAGATTCCTATATGTTTACTCTTCAGTGAATCGATTTCCTTTAAGGTGCGCTTCAGTAGGAAGCCAATAAAGTTCAGCTTTCGTACATCTTGCAGGATATTTTCGAAATTCTACCAAAAAAAATACGAACAGTTTTCATTCTGTAAATTGAATTCAGTAACGGTCCGTAAGGAGTTTTTTTTCCACTATTTTCTATCAATCCTTAGACTTATTTTCCGTTTATATGGCACTAGGCTCGATTCGAACCAAATATGATATGGCCTGAAGTTTGGTTCCATTTTGAGCCTAATGTTTCTTTAATTGCGATAGACAGGAGTTGTGAAACCCGGGAAAGGAAAGAACTAGAAAGGTAAGGCTGGGTGCACAGCGGTTAGACGAGACAAGACGAGACAACTTTAGATAAGCATAGTCATTTTTTTTTTATTCACGTTGATTTGTGTGGTGCAACATTCCAATTTGTACGACTAACCGTTGGGGCATTGCGCCATACAAATCAGAATATACAACAGTGACTAAGCTTGTCAAACAGTGACTGTGATTTTATTTTCATATATCATCATGTTTGTGATCACAAGATTTTACACTTGTTCACTGGCAATGTGCATGGATGGACTATGCACCTGCTCATGTATATGTTTCGGTGAATGTGATAAATCGGTTATTATGCATGGTAACTGTTTATTATGCCATACTTAACAATCACTTTGCCATTCATCACTTTTGCCGGTAAATATGCATAATACCCAAGCGTCAGTGGTAAATTTGATAAATATTCGAAAATTATCGCCTTTATCTGTAAATATTGAGTGAATTTGATAAATATAAAAATTAAAATTACAAATAAGTCTAGTATGTGAGATGAATGTAGTCAGATCCCGATAAATTGATAACATATTTTACGATCGTACCCTAATATAATGATGCAAGCAATTCACGACGCGATGCTTGGATATTATGCATAAAAGCCGCGAATAATTATAATTTTTAGTACATATTGAATTTACCAACGGCGCTTGGGTACTATACATAATCACCGGTTGAAGTGATAAATTTATCAAATTCACCAAAATTCTTTCAAATTATGTATAGTTAACCGGTTATTGTGTGTAATAACCGAATTTATCACATTTCCCGTAACATATACGTTTTTCAAGATATACAGAAGACTGGATGTTGTGAAGATATTTATTATTTTAGATGTTAATTTTTTAAGGAAGGAAAAAACTCATCTCTGCCTCTACCGGGAGTCGAACCCGGGTCCCTCGATTGCCGGACGAGTGCTCTGACCACTAAGCTACAGAGGAGATAGAGATTTTCCTTCGTTAGAGCGTATATATGCTAACCGGATCTCCTCTGTAGCTTAGTGGTCAGAGCACTCGTCCGGCAATCGAGGGACCCGGGTTCGACTCCCGGTAGAGGCAGAGATGAGTTTTTTCCTTCCTTAAAAAATTAACATCTAAAATAATAAATATCTTCACAACATTCAGTCTTCTGTATATCTTGTATTAACAAGTGGAGAGCGACATTCATGTCATATACGTATTTTGTTCAAGCTACAATAAAGGGTTAGGTCTCATGGAGGCACCCGAGTCATTTGGGACAATCTGCTTGCCTGACCTAGTGTGACAGAGCCTGATTATCCCCCGGTTGCTATTACTGTCATATGTCTTGTTTCATCTTCTCTAACCGGTGTGCGAAGAGCCTTCGGACAAAAAATAAACCAATAATGCATTATTAAGAGTCCCTAAATCCACATTTTTCTCTTTTATATCAAATAAGACACCATTTTGGTGGAATTTCAAGACACGACATTTTTCGGAAATGAAAAAAGACGGAAAAACCAAGAAAACAGAACCCGGAAAAACCAAGAAAACAGAACCCGGAAAAACCAAGAAAACAGAACCCGGAAATTCCCAAATAATAATAAAATCCAATTATATTTCCCAGCAGAAAGCAATACAAAACTTAGAAGGTACGCAAATAGGATCCACTCACAGATCAGTATGCGCAGTAATTTATTAATTTATCCCAAACTTCGGAGATATTACGGCAGTAGATGCCGTAATTGAATTGTTTCGTATCTCCATATGATACAACATGGATTTATTTACTATCTTACATAATGATTTTTTTTTTTTCCCACATAATATATGCTCTTTGAAGATAGTGAAGATATATTTATAGGAAATATACATCGTATGGGGTAAAGACGGTGGAGAGGAAAGAAAAGAAACAAGAGGAAAAAGTTTCGATTTACCCCGTGAACTGATCTAATAGCGGATATCCTCAATGGCGGCTGTCGAATCTAATCGAAACACATAGGACAAAACAAAAAAAGAAGGTCTTTAGTGACCACCAGAGCGAAGTAACTACTTCCTTTTTCGTGGACGTTGGGCATCTTCTAAGGAAAACACGAGAACGCACCCTCGAGCGTCAAGAGATCACGTGACGTCACGATGCCCGACGTTTGACGACCACTGCCTAACTCACAATGGATTCGGTCAGGTAAATTTCTCTTATATATCCTGCTTCTTTCTCCACCTTAGTACTGTATAGCGATTGCGAAATAATTGTTATGTCCAAAATTAACTCGAATGCAGTTATAGGCCATAAAAAATCAACCAGGAAAAAGAATTGGGGGTAGGCTGTGTCTTAGGGTGCAAACATAGTGCACGTTGGTTTCCGACTCTGTAAGTCTGCGCCGTTACGGATTGATTAAAAAACCTGAAATTCAAGTTTCTAACCAATCCGTAACGGCGCTGATTTGCAGGATCGATGTTCGCACCCATAGACAGGGTCGCAAGTTTTGACGTAAATACGATCTTTGTGCCTTGAATCCAGTGGTTAGGTACTGACATAATAAAAATTGGTGTAATCAGATTTGCCTTTGGAACACCTAACAGGCGATATCAATGCCGTTTATATGCATTTCGAACCTCTACAAATGCAGCGTAAAATTATTTCATTACTAAAGCGGGCTGTGAGACCGGTGTCTGGACCGGAAGATGTACAGTAGACTCTCGCTAATCCGGCGCATATCAGACCAGGGTGCACAGGATTACTGGAAGTCAATTGAAAAAGCCCATGTAAATAATAAAAACTTCTACGATTTTTTTTCTCTCAAATGCTCGAGGAAAACCCGCCTAAAAACGCCGGATTACTGTACGGACCGGATTATCGAGAGTCTACTGTATTCGAAACAAGAATGGTATCATTGGATCTGTCTCATAAATGCCTATCAAATGACACCATTCGTTTTTATACGCGTTGCGAACATTGCGAGATATAGCGTAAAGCAATATTCCGTTATGAAAGCGGGCCCACACCAGAAGAGGTAGTAATACCAGAGGGGTATCATTGAATTTGCTTTGACGAAGTCTACCCGTAGATATGAAAAGCACTGATATACTGTATGAGTGACTATACAGGGTGTCCTGTAAATGTTCACCCTTTATCTCACCAACCGTCCGTCGTACAGGTATGATTCCAATTCAAAAAATTCTCAAAAGGCGTTCAAAAATTACCCTGTACCAGTTTTGAGATTGAATATACAGTGTATCACGAAATAAAAAAAAAATCTAAATTTTTAAACGGTCCCCTTGTCCTCTAATTTCCGATTAGAAAGTTGTTGCCTTGTATCTTCTGAGGCCAACAGAAAAGAGTCCCATGCTTTTAAGTGCGATATTCGCTAAGATATTTGAATTCAAAAATCTGAGAAAAGTTATGAAAGAACGGCAAAAACGAACACTCACGCAACGCTCCTTTCCCTCGTTTATGCTGTCCTTTCCCAACTTTTCTCCAATATTGGAATTCGAGATTACCTCAGCGAATATTGCACTTAGAAACTTAGAATTTTTTTTTTTTCGTTGACCTCTGGAGAGACAGGGCAACAACTTTCTAATTGAAAGTTAGAGGACTGAGAGAACCGTATAAATATTTAGAGTTTTTATTTTGCTGCACACTGTATTTTCACACTCGAAATTGGTACAGGGTAATTTTTTAATGGTTTTTGAACATTTTTTTAAATTAAAACTAAAACTATAGCTCTACGACGGACGGCTGATGAGATAAAGGCCGCATCAGCACTTACAAGGCACCCTGTATATCAGAAATAAATATATACAAGATGATTCCATTATCCTCCTTTACCGATTCTCCTTCACCGTATTTTACTGGCGAACAATTAATCCTAGAGGCATAGTCCCAGTTAGAAAAAATATCAAAATTACGTGTAGAACTCTGATACATATACATAATTCATTTTCAAGGGGATTTGTATAGTTATAAAAACAGTAAAATTGACTTTTCACACGGAAACCCTGTCCTTAAAAACCCAGTATAAGAAAGTCGTTGTCTTTTCTTCCTGTCCCGAGACCAATAAAAAAAATTCCGCGTTTCTAAGTGCGATATTCGCAGAAATATTTGAATTTAAAAAATGGTGGGAAAGTTAAGAAAAAACAGCATAAATCAGGGGAAGAAGCGTTATCCGTTAGTATATATGCTGGTTTTTTTTCCAACTTTTCCTCCGATTTTCGAATTCAAATATTTCTGAGAATATTGCACTTGGGAACATGGAATTTTTTTTATTTTTTTTTTTTGGTTGGCCTCTTTAGGAGAGACAGGGCAAGAGATTGAGATTTTGCGGACTGGGCGTACGTAAAAAAAGATTGGTTTTTATTTAAATTTTGATGACCATGAATAACGTATCTGAATTCTACACGTACAGGGAACACTTTTTCCAATTGAAAGTATGGCTCTCGGTTCAACGGTTCGCCAGTGCAAAGCGGCAAGGAGATCCAAGTAATCACCCTGTATATATGACAGTAATTAAAGTGTTATCTTAATCCTGAATTCGATTCGAATTGAATCTTTTTAACATTAAAATAAAATAATTTAATATTATATTCAATTATTGAATTAATAATAATAATATTTTATTTGTGCTTTAGGTCGAAGCCCGTAAGCAAACAAGCAAACACAAAATTCCATTAAACGACTGAAAAAGGGGGTGTTTAGATATACAGTCAAACCTCGTTAATGAGTCACTCTTGGGAGAGCAAAAATATGACTTAATAAGCGGAGTGACTCGTTAAACGGAGTAAGCCATAGCTGTGCCAATTCCTGCCTGAGGACAGTTGGGACTTCCAAAAAGTGACTCGGTAAGTGGAGTGACGTGTTAACCGGGTGACGCACTAACGAGGTTTGACTGTATATATACATGTTAAAGACTGGAGAAATTAACACCAAATCATCAAGTACCGGGTGGGAGAAAAAGTCCGTAGAAACTTTAAAAATGAATAAAAATCGTAAAAATAACCGAAATAAAAAACGGTTTGCAGGGTCAGCATCGCTAGGTCATGGGAATTTTTTTTAAGACAGTAAAAAAATAACTCAAAACACAACTGATAGGTGGCGCTGGCACGAGTGACTTGGGTGGGAATATGCAAATGAGACTGCTATAAAAACTTGCGCTCCTAATCCACAACCAGTGAACAAGGATGCTGAGTGTGAAGGATAAAGCTTTGTTGGTGAATGAAATGTGTTATTCCCTGTGGTGGTGATCAAGTGACACATACTGCTGTAATAAACGATTTGGAGGCATTGTGTCCGTTATTTGCGTATCTTTTCCTTGAGTTGTGCGCGTCAGCGTCACCTACCGGCTGTTTTGTTTTTCCTGTCAAAAAAATTCCCGTGACCTAGAAATGCTAACCGTTTTTTATTTCGGTTATTTTTTATGAATTTTTAAAGTTTCTCCGGACTTTATGCCCACCCTGTATATACAATTAAAAGAACAAAACAAGCATAATTTACATACGCGAGTTGGCAATACGTATTTTTACAGAATTTATAAAATCGCAAACCCGCCCTGGAATTATTGAATTATTATTCTCATACAAGGGCTCAAATTTTCCATCAAATCGTACTTCGGACATTTATGTGATCTACTCACGAGCACTTACGG
The DNA here is from genome assembly GCF_987345545.1 of Pholcus phalangioides. Taxonomy (NCBI): domain Eukaryota; kingdom Metazoa; phylum Arthropoda; class Arachnida; order Araneae; family Pholcidae; genus Pholcus; species Pholcus phalangioides. Next base: position 6,504,712 of record NW_028301594.1, read on the forward strand.
TATGAGTAAAATGAATCCACTTTTCCATACAGTGAGTTTTCTATTATTGTTCCTAATCGATTCAAAATGTAGAATTCGATCCATCTCTAATGTAGCAGAATTTTTTCCAACACAGGTCTATTCAGAAGTGCTTAGTGCTTCGAATACGGATTCGAATGTGAAATTCGAATACTTAGTCGGAAGTAAGTGAGTCTAAGGTAGAGATGAACGGGAGAAGGTAGTCGCTTTGATCGATGGTATCTTCAATTGATAGTTATTCCTTTTTTACGGCTCCACGGAAAATATCAATAAATCCCCCACAAGACATTTTACTACCACTTGACCATAGGAATAATGATTTGTATGGATACTTAAATCCATTTTCCCCTCTCTTCATTTCAATCCGACGGTTTCTTCGATTCTCTACGTCTTAGTGTGAGTGTTATCTGTCTTTTCCTACAACATTTTACTCATGCGAAAAAAAAACAACTTTCGAGGATAACGTAGCTGGATACACAATTTTACTTGTGATAAAATTTATAAATAATTTGTTAACTGGTAATTCTGACGTACTGTCTATTCCCCAAGTTTCTCGTCATGCCGGAAAATTCGAATTACAGATTCTAGAAAATTATCAAATATCTGGAATTGGATTGAATTGGCTAATTCTAACCTGTCAGACCCTAGCATTCATTTTTTTTGTTTGGAATTTTCAAAATGTTTTTACATTTTTGATACTCAAAAACTGTATTAAAACCAAAAATCTCAGCAAATTTTTATTTCTTTACATTGTATTTTCGGATATTTTCAACTTTCTTTTGTGGAGAACTAAATCGCTTCGTTCAAATTTCTTCAGCCAAGATGATGCAGGGTATATTCACCTTCACATAAAGCTTTTTTTCTAGAATTTCACTGCTAAATTTTATGTAATACGTCACGGTTATCCCTGAGACACTTTCTCCTAGAAGAAATCTTAAAAACTCCATAAAAGTTCAATTTAAAGTACTGCCCTCTGATGAAAGCCCCCATAATTTATATTCACCATATTTCTAACTCAAAACTTACGCCGTCCTTTAAGTCAGGACTTAGCCCCCTGAGGTATAAAGAAAAAAGTCTATAGTGATAAAAACATTTGTAGCACGAGAGTCTAAATGTCAAGGTCTGACACAGTCTTTCCTCTGCATTTTGGATCCTTTCTGTTTCACAGACTGCTTTTACGTAGTTTAAACTTTAATTCTGCTTTCGCTTCCATAAATTTTATTTAAAATGACATATATTATGCATATTCCTTATCGTAGATTCTATGAATTAAATAGGAATATGAGATGAAGCATTTTTGTTTTTCGTGATCATAGGAGAGCGAGAAATTACAGAACTTGCATAGCAAAATATAACCCTTATGGACACTGCATGCACAAATATGTGTGTGGGTTGCTTTTCTCACTGTACAATGTTTTCTTTTGACTTCAGGGAATTAAGCCGTAGCTTAAAGTATAAAGTAAGTTTATAGAATATAAATTTTGGAGGCTTTCATCAGAAGGCAGCATTTAAAGTTGAATTTTCAGGGTGTATCTAAGATAGCTTCCAGGAGAATTTACCTCCGGGAAAAGTGTGATTTATTACTTAGCATTTAGCAATGAAATTCTGGAAAAAAAATTGTGTATGCAAATGAATAAATATATCCTGCATCCATCTTGGCTGAAAAAATTTGTATGAAATGAATTCTTCACAAAAACAAATGTTTAAAAATTGAAAAAAATAAAGATTTACTGACATTTGTGGTTTTTAACGAGTTTCTTGAGTATCAAAAATGCAAAAATGTCTTGAAAATTCCAAAGAAATAATGCTCGGGACTCTCAAGGAGTTAATTTGATTCAAAATAGGCAACAGGTTGTTCTTCAATCTTTGAATCTGCAGAAAAAAGTATTTGTATTTCGTATCAGGTTGGCGTTAATCTAGTTACAGCAATAAATACAGTCGCCCCCCCGTATTCGAAGTTTGTATATTCGCTGTTTTTTTCCTTTGTAATATTGGATTTTTTTTTTTTTTTTTTTTGCAACACTCAGCAACCGTCTCATTCACGTGTTTTGCTTACAAAACTTGAGTTTTGCGTGTTTAGAATGGCTCATTTTTCTAGTGCTGCTGATAACGCTTCGAAAAGACAAAAAGTGAAAACTTTACAAGAAAAATTAGATATATTGACTATGCTTGGTGAAAGTTAGTCAATTGCTGCTGCTGTGGCCCGCCATTACGGAATCAACTAACCTACGGTAAGATATATCAAGAAAAAGGAATCTGAAATTCGAACAACTGTGGCTGTAGCTGTACTTTTGTCAGCGAAAACTTTGCATCACCTACGGGATCCATGTGTTTCTCGTACGAAAAATGTTGTGGCTTTTTTTTTTTTTTTTGTACAAGATTGCTGTAAAAAAGGTATTCTAATTGATTGTAATATTTCAATGGAAAAGGCGAAAAAACTTTACTGTTCTATAAAGAAAAAAGCTGGTGAAACGTCTATTTCATCATAATTTTATGCACGTAAAGGTTGGTTTCATAGAGAGTTAGATAGAACCGCTCACAACCCCGCACTGATGCAAAGCAACTTACTTCCGTTACCTCAAAAGAGACAGGGTTGTGTCGGAGAAAGCATTTGACTAAAATTGATAGCTGAACCCAATGACTAGAGAGAAAAATTGCACGTGCGCTCAGTGGCACATAAGGGCCGGAGACCGCAGCTTGGGATTTCAAAAGTTTGAAAAAGACTTGTGCGACGAGTAAGAAGAAGCGGCATGTTGAAGTGGGAGAGATTTGAGAATGGTCTAAATACTTGATGATATGAAGAAGAAACGGCAAACAAAAATCACAATGTTTTTTCAGAAAACATCGCCAACAATTTTGCGGCACCCTAATTTACATTCGTCTTCTACCTGTGTGTCACCCTGCTCTTTCTCATGATGTTCAATAAACACGATATATGAAAAAAAACGATGGTTTCGGTTATTCGCGGTCACCCCCGGAACGTAAACCCCGCGAATACGGAGCGACTGTGAATGCTCAATTTTTATTATCGTCATCAAATTGGCATGTAAAAAACGTTTACTTCTGCTAATCTATTCAGTTCCAAATATGAATTGTTATCGGTCTTTTGAATGTATTCTTTGATCTTTGTTGAATATCGCTTTTCCCTGCATATCAGGAATTGGTCAGGCATAAACATTAAAAACAACAGGAGTTCCCTGATTTTTACGTCATGTCGACTATAATGCGAGTATATTATAATATATATTTATCTATCAATATCTCACTGTTTTAAGGGATGTCAAGAGTCGAATTTTCGAAGATGATTTCAAAAGGTATTTCATTCAATCGCAAACAAAATACCAAAAATTTCGTGTCAATCGGTTAATTTGTTCTTTCAAAAATAAAAGAAAGGAGTAATGAATTATGTTGTAAATGTATACAAGAAAAACTCTTAGAGTGTGACTTTTCTTTCTATGATTACAGTTTTTATGTTCATCAGTAAGATGAAAAAAACTGCAGCACCAAAAATTCTTAAATTTTTCGGAAAAATTTATTTTACATTTGTTACTAAAATAAATCTTGGATTTTACAATCAATAATGCCATTTATTTTTAAAAATAATTGAGTTTTTGAAATTTATATACTTTTTCGAATTTTAAAAATTCATAAAATTGTAACGAATGGTTAGACATCCAAGTTTGAGGTCCATTTTACCAACACATCGAGGGAACATTTCTGCAAAATTTCAGTGTTTTTTTCTTCTTACGGATAAATTTAAAGCCTACAATCTGAAAAAAAACACGTTCAAATGTTTTCTCTTGTATACATTTACACTATAATTTGAAATTACTTTCTTTTATTTCGAAAGAACAAATTAACGGTTTGACACGAAATTTTTAGTATTTTATTTTCATTTGAATGAAATATTTTTTGAACTCATCTTTGAAAATTCAAACTTCAAGGATCGTGACACTCCTTAAACGATTTACAAAAAAAAAATATTTTTGAATCAAAAATTTATGAAATTCCAAGCTTCAATTTTTTTACTAATATGATTGAAATACCAAATGTACACAAATAAAACAAAAAGCATCTTGTTAATCGTATTGACCTTTCCGTCATAATCCCCTTCAACCGAAAAACAAACCAAATCTTCAAAATCCCATGGAAAATAAATCTCCGGTTTCTCCAGTCGTCCGTGAGAGAAACTTGAGAAAGCAACGTCCCTAAAACCGTCCCGAGTAATATGAGGCTAAGTAGGAGTTGGGAATGGGGGGGGTTGACAAAAGTCGCCAAAGATGCGAATATTTGCCAAAAAAGATGTAAGAATTTCGGAAATGTTCGTAGGATTTAGTCGTAATGTTACCATAGAAACGGTTACTGGGATGTTGCAGCTCCGTGATCTTTTTCCACTGCTCATCATCATCCCTCCAGTGATATGAATGGATAGGAGAAGCATACTTTGAGCTTTTACGCTAGAGAAAAAATAAAATATATTCGGAAGCCAAAGAAATTTTCTACGCACTTCTTTGCGATGCACTTCATTCAATGTTTCATCTGCCGGTTTTGTTCCCACTTTTTCTTCATATTTCATTTTGATTCATTCTTTTCTTTCATCTCGTTTGTTGGCTTTCTCAGCTCGTTAGTAAAAGTGTTTATTCACAAGACCCTTCATCCAGAGATTGAGTTTGACGGAACACGTGTAAAAGATATACATGCAGTAAAGCGTAAGATTTGACGTAAAAACACTAACCGTAACCAGGGTACACCGATTTAAACCACTTTATTTTTTTTAAATCATTGATTTAAATCACAAAATTTAAATTCCAGTTTTCTTTTATTTAACTTCAATGATATTGAAAAGTAAAAGTAACGTAGTATTGTATACATGTTATTGAAATGCTGTAAAGTTGTTGACTGAAAGAAATATTGAAGATCTGGTAAATATATACTTGAACCTAATCCTTAGATACAATGAAGAAAGATAGCTGTTCTATTTATAGATTCTGCGCATGAAAAAAATTTCAAAAAAATATAGGGAGCTAAACTCATACAGATATAACTGCACTAAGCATTACAATGGGGCACTAGGTTTCCCCTGACACTGAGAAATTGGTTTTACATAAAGCCTTGAATTGTGTGCCTCTAATTGCCGATTTAAAATAATGGATATTGTACCAACGTAAATATTGTTGGACTTGGAATTTTAATACGAAAAATGAAAATGTTTATAAAGTTTACTTGTTTTTCACTAAACCTCATTAAATCTGTGAAATAAAAATGTGTAAATTATTAAGCAAATTATCCAAATCAGAAACACGTCATAATAAATGCATGCATCAGTTTCGCAAGACACAATCATGTCAACGGAATATGTTTTTCATTCAGTTGATGCTGAATGACCCTTTGTTTGTTCATCAAGTGAATCGAAAAACCTTTTATCATGTATGATACGGAATCGCCAAACGGTATTCACTTTAAAGAGGAAAGGAAGCCCTCATGAATATATATAAAATAACTTCTCTATAAGTTCCATGTTAATCCATGAAGTTGATTTGGGCTCAATGACCTTTTATGTTAAACAAAGATTTTTCGTTTTTCATATTTCTTACTTGCAGTTCGTTTGTTTATTAATTTGTAGTTTATTCATTAACGCGGAATTAAATTCGAGAGATTACTTGAAAAAAATTGGTACGTGATATGAAACTATACATTCTTAATTATTAACAAGATTTGTTTTAATACCCTGATCACAACGCATTAAAAACTTCATTCGATCTTATATATCGAAATTATTACGTTTTTTATCAATACTGTAAACTGTGGTAACTTTAGCTTAACTTGAGCATTATTTCATATTTGCAATTATTTGTCGGGCTGTTTTCGTGCTATCGTCACGTTCTCAATCTTGAATTTTGCACTGAGGTCATCTCCCCTCAAGAAGTATGAATGTGCTGTGGTGTGTGTGTGTGTGTGTGTGTGTGTGTGTGTGTGTGTGTGTGTGTGTGTGTGTGTGTGTGTGTGTGTGTGTGTGTGTGTGTGTGTGTGTGTGTGTGTGTGTGTGTGTGTGTGTGAGTGAGTGAGTGAGTGAGATATATATATATATTTATTTAAAAAAATTTTAATAAAAATTGCATGTGCGAACAATCAGTTGAAGCGCGAGAAAAGTGCTATCGAAAATCGAAAATTCTATGGCACGAAAAATTTAAAATAAAAAAAACAAAATTTAAGAAGATACAAGACAAAGCAAAAGAAAGCTGAGAAGAAGATACAGGAAAAGAATAAAGAGGTGAAGGGGAAAAAATAATTAAGCAAGAAATCAAAGAAAAGAAACAAAAATGAAAAAGAATAAATTAATATACAGAAAAGAAATCAAACATTAACTGTTTGAATTCTTTTGTGTAAGTTTTCACATTCATGCTTCTAGCACAAGGGGGGACGAAGTATTCTGAGTGATGCTTCTGATTGTGGTGCCTTGTTTCTTCTATTCAGTGACTATCTTAACTTTGTGAAACCTCTTAAAACTTTGATTAGTCGTATGTCATTTACCTACAAAAAAGTAGGTAATTATTCAATTTATGATTTTATATTGATCAAATGAATTATTTATGCATGTTAATTAGATAATTTTTACGTAATAAAATATGAACGTATTGCATATGATAGGGTAAGATTATAACATAGCTTCCCAAATTTTCGGTTAATTTTAGAAAAATTTATTTTCGTTTTTTCTGACCTTCGAATCCGAAGTTAATTGTATGCAGAAGGCAGGAAAATATTGGAAGTCGCCAAACGAAGAGAATAAACTTTGATTAATATTACGAATTTGACTTTAAAAAAAATGACTCTACCGCTAAAAAAATGTGTACATGTCTAGTTGGCATGAAGAATTAGGTTTAATTTAATCTTAATTAATTAATATTTGCAGAATTTTTATCTATTTTTGTGTTTCAATAAAACGTTGCGAATAAGGGAATAACTTTTTATCTTTTACAACTTCCCATCGACTGTATTTCAATAAAAAGTGTCTTAAAACTTGACATTATTATTTTTTATTTCGGTTTCATTTCATTTTTTTTACATAATTGTTAAAAGCTACGTAAAAAATAAAATTTCTAGTTCTTAAACTATAAAAAAAAAAAAACTCAACCGGGAGAAAAACTTAGAGAAAAAAATGCTTTTAAGAAACAAACAAAAAAAAATTACCATTTTTAATTGTAAAAACTCATCCAGTAGAATTTCTATAGGCTAGTATAGGCCATAGATATAATATAACCATAATCTTATGTCTATGTATAGTCTTATTACAGTCTTCTGTCTATGTATATTCTTATTACAGTCTTATGTCTATAGTCATAAGACTATACATAGACATAAGACTGTAATAAGACTATACATAGACATAGGACTGTAATAAGAATATACATAGACATAAGACTGTAATAAGAATATACATAGACAGAAATAATACAGTCTATGTATCTATGTCAATCTTATGTCTATGTATAGTCTTATTACAGTCTTATGTCTATGTATAGTCTTATTACAGTCTTATGTCTATGTATAGTCTTATTACAGTCTTATGTCTATGTATAGTCTTATTACAGTCTTATGTCTATGTATAGTCTTATTACAGTCTTATGTCTATGTATAGTCTTATTACAGTCTTATGTCTATGTATAATCTTATTACAGTCTTATGTCTATGTATCTATGTTAATCTTATGTCTATGTATCTATGTTAATCTTATGTCTATGTATCTATGTTAATCTTATGTCTATGTATCTATGTTAATCTTATGTCTATGTATCTATGTTAATCTTATGTCTATGTATAGGTGTAACAATCAGTACTTATATTACTTTCAGAATAGAAAAAAAAAGGCTTGTACTGAAGTTGCCCCTGCATTACGGGGTAATTTAGTTCAATAGAATTGCGTCTCTCCCTGTTTATTTTATAAATAATTTGTAATAATTGGACATTGTAAGCATGCTGAGGGCTATAGCTGCATCTTCCCCTCAGAAATCATGTTGTTAACAATTACAGTGCGGGTACCATATTCAAAATTGCGTAATACTTGTGCAAAAGTTGCCCTAGTTTAAGGTATTCTAATCTTTCCCTAGTTTCGCCATTCTTCTTGGTTTGTTTTCTAGAGTTTAGATATAATTACGCACGATGTTTTATTTAAAATGCCACGAACTGTGAAATTTTATCCTTGAAATAATATCAATGTTCAAAGAAATCCTCTAAGTCAGGGATCTCCAACGCATACCTCGTGGGACAGATGCGACCATCGAAGCTTTTTACATTAGCCTCATGATGAAAACGCTTATATACTGTAGTTGAAGAAGAAAAGCTTTAAAAAACATTTTACAGAAATGCTTCAAAAAAATATCCATGAAGAAAATCATCGCAGAATCAATGAAAAAGGTATAATTTCGAATTACTTGAAGAAAACATTTCAAAATTAATGAGAGCAATAATTTCAGAATTAATGAAAATGTATATATTCGATGAAGAAATAATTTCTCAGAATTGATTGAAATTAATATTTGATGAAAAAATCTTTCAGGTTAAATGAAAATTCACATTTTATGAAAATATTTCAGAAATAATGAAATTTTCTCTCTCATATTCAATGAAAAAATTAGAATTAATGATTATTCATATTTCATGAAAACCAAGTTCTCCGAATTGATGAATATTTGTATTCAATGAAAATATTATTTCGGAAATAATGTAAGTTAATATTTAATAAAATATATTTAAGGATCATTGAGAGAGAGAGAATTCTTGTTAAATGAAAAAAAAAACCCATATTTTCAGAATTATTAGAAATTCACATCTGATGGAACATTGTTTAAAAATTATTGAATATTCATATTCAATGTAAAAAACAATCTTAGCATATGCACGGTAGTAAAGAAAGTCCCTAGACCACATTTTGCTGGTGAACTGTTATTCCTAGAGTCATACTTTCAATTAGAAAAAATATCCAAATAACGTGTTGACCGCAGATACGTCATTCATATTGCACATAAAAATGTATAATTCCTTTCGTTGGCCTCAGGAGAGACAACATAGCAACTTTCAGATTAGGTTTTTGAGGACAGGGTGTCCGTATAAAAAGTTAACTTTTATATTTCAATAACTATACAATCCCTTGCAATATGGCTGACGCATTTGAAGTCTGCACGTTGTTTGGATACTTTTCCAATTGCAATACCTCTAGGATCAAAGTTTCTCCAGTAAAATATGGCCTAGAGCAGAAGTTCTGAAACTTTTCCCAATGAACAAACATACCCCAGAAAACTCTCCATTTTAGGGATTTCCCAAATTAACTAAGGTTCTGAGTTATTCACTCAGCTTCAGGCTAGCGATTGCCTTCCTTCGGAGTACTTTTGGATAAAACGAATGTGGTTTTGGTTTCTTTATCGTCTTGAAGTTAAGGAAATAAATGTTATTTCATGAATATTTTTAACAAAAAAATTTTTATTGACAATTTAATGTGTCCTGACCGAGTGAGTGACTGACTGTGCGAGGAAGCAAGTGATTTGATGAGCGATCATATAAGTGGGTGAGTGGCCATATAAGTGGATGAATGACTATGAGTAATCAGGTGAGTGTGCGGTTGTCTGTGCGAATTGAGTGAGTGACCAAGCGAGTGACCTTATGAGTAAATCAGTGTGGGTGACTATATGGCTGAGCAAATGACCATATGAATGGTCAAGTGACTGATTGTATGAGTGAGTGACTGTGTGAGTGTCCAAGTGAGTTACTGTATGAGTAAGAGACCGTAGGAGTGTCCAAGTGAGTGACCGTTTGACCGAGTCAGTGAGTGAATGGATGGTGATATGAATGATCAAGTGTGCGACTGTATTAGTGTGTGACCAAGTTCCACCAGAAAACTCACCGACAACAATTCACCGCTGGGAAGATTTTCCGACCAACAACTCACCGAATGGAAAATTCATCGCTGGGATAATTCACCGATAATAGTTTTATATAAGTAACTGAATGATCGAGGGAGCAAGTGAGCTAATGAACCAAAAAGTCAGCTGATGAGTCAGTGGGTGAGCAAATGAGTTGGTGAGTAGTTCATTATATTACTCACTTACTCCCTGGCTCATTCACTTACTCACCAGGTTATTCGCTTGCTCACCAGGTTATTCAGTCCCTCGTTAGGTCACTCACTTACTCACCAGGTTGCTCTCTCAGAATGTCACTCTCTATGTCGCTCGATCACTCTCAGTAATTAGGTCACTCCCTTGATCTCTAGGCCACTCACATTTACTCCCAAGGTCACTCACTTACTCACTAGGTCGGTTACTTACTTCCTAGGTCACTCACTTATTCACTATGTCACGCTCACTCTGTCACACACACATTTAATCACCACTTACTGACTAGGTGGGTCACTCTGCCTCACACTCAATCACCAGATCACGCATTCATTCACTAGATCAGTCATTCTGTCACTCGCTCACCCACTAGATCACTCAGCCATTCCATCACTCACTCTCTCGCTCACCCACTAGATCACTCAGTCATTCCGTCACTCACTCACTCGCTCACCCACTAGATCACTCAGTCATTCCATCATTTTGTGGGTTTTTGCGGTTCTTCAATTTGTGGGGTTCTTCACAAATGCCAATGCTTCCGATCAATCCGGAAGCCTTCTTTCCACAGAGAGCAACAGTCCTACAAACAGTACAAATATTCAGTCACTACACATCACTCACTTCACTTCTGAGATATAGATGGCAGCCCTGAAAAATCATAACACTAGATACGCACTCAGACTGTTAGGTACACCTACACTTCCAGCACAACTCACTAGGTAGTAAATTCTAGGTCTATTAGTAAAAGGTCTATTAGTAAATTCTAGGTCTAGGTAGTAAATTCTCAGGTCTATTGCCTATGGCGATATACCTGAGTTGTGTTCGGTTTGAAAAAAAAGAAAAAAAAAAGTCATTCCATCACTCACTCGCTCACCCACTAGATCACTCAGTCATTCCTTCACTCACTCACTAGATCACTCAGTCTTTCCTTCACTCACTCACTACATCACTCAGTCATTCCTTCACTCACTCACTAGATCACTCAGTCATTCCTACTAAATCACTCAGTCATTCCTTCACTCACTAGATCACTCAGTCTACCAGTAGGTCACTCACTAGATCACTCAGTCTACCGTCAAACCGAAAGATACCCAGGCCACATCGCCATATGGCAATATCGGCTCATTGTCCACACGGACTGGATACCTCTGGCAATTTATTCATAAAAAGCATACATTACAAAATATACATTACAATCATAACAACTATAAAATCATAATCTAAGTATAAAATCAATTGCGAGATCACAAATCTACGTATACAATCGGAAATCAAGCATATAATCCTATATATTCCATATCAAATCTTAATTCGAGTATAAAGTCCTAAATCACATATTGAAATCAATAATAAATCAGATAAAATTCATAATCGATTTCATCCTCAATTTAAATCGGTCGATTTCCATGACATCATACTGGTCTTGTGCTATCAGTCAGTCTTCTTCGTAGTTGATCAGTTTCTTTTTTCTTTGTGAGCGGCGAGGTGGTGCAGTTTGTGCTATAGGCTGATAAGGCGTCCGTGGGATCACTTTGTCTTCATTGTCTTCTATCCATCTAATTATTTTCTTGACTTTATTTATTCTACTTTTGTTTTTAAAAATCTCTCTGATCCAGAGTGTGGCATTTTCAGCAGCGGGCGCAGCCATGTGCTTTAGATGTGCATGTGCATGTTAATGTACATGTTGTCAAGTAATGGGTGGGAGTGCCGATTTTACCACGAAGGCAATGATCTGTTCCTCGTTTTTTGAAGCGGTGAAGGTAATTTGGAAAAGGTCCGTGATTGGTTGTAAAAAATACAAGTTCTCTGCTCCAATTTTTTGCGTTGTATGAAACTTTTTGTACTATTTTGTGGACACTTCGTCCCGTTTTGGCATCATTCCATCGGGTTTGAAATAGATTGAGTATTTCTGTTCTTGCCTTCTGTTTCGCTGTTGATGATGGTAATAATATTTTAATTAAATGAGCGCCATTGATTGTCGCTGCTTTGGCTATTGCGTCTGCTTCTTCGTTCCCCCCACTCACCCACGTGCGCTTTGATCCAAGATATGCGAATTTGTGGGTCCTTGTGGAGGACCTGCCGAATTTCCCTAGCCATAGCATAGATGGTCATCGGGTTCTGTATTGCATATATACTTGAAAGGCTATCGCTATAGATTATAGTTGCTTTAACTACCGATTCATTTATTGACTCACTCACTCTGTCATTCCTCGCTCATTTACTCGTTCACCGACTAGCGTCCAACTGTTGTCGATGAATTGTTAATCGGTGAATTTCCCCAGATGTGAATTTTCCATCGTTGGATTTTCCTAGCTGTGAATTGTTGTCGGTGAATTTTCCTGATAAAAACCAATAGACGGAATTCGATGAGAGAGATCTTATTATCAAAAAATATTATAAACAGAACTTAATAAGGAAAAATACGCGCAAAAATACTTATTTTAAAAAAAACTGAAATACGGAAGAATAATAACATATTCAAGTAATTCACGAAGTGTTATTGACTTTGGATCTGTTTCCCTCCATAGAAACACTGGAGCATATTTGTGAAATCAATCCTCGCTGAGTAAATAAACGTTGAAGATGGAGGAAAAACGAGATCTTAATCTAGTTACGAGATATGCTATAAAAAAATTCATTCAAATGTTTCTTTAAAAGGAAAGTTAAATGCCGCATTTCATCTTTCCTATCTAAGGAATGGAGTTAAATGTATTTTTAAGTGGTTGAATTGGAAAATATCTCTTAAAAAGAAAAATATATATATTGCTCCATTTTCTTTTTCTTTAGCCTTTTCAGGCGGAATACATCACTTTGGAATTAGTTGTACGAAAAGTTTGAGTATATCGGATAAACGGGTGTTTGAAAAACATATTAGAGGATGTTTTTCAGAAAGTGAGGTGAAATAATTTAGGATCAAAAATGCCGCTTAATGTTGATATAGCTGTGGAAGGAACTGTAGGCCATAGGGCTCACAATTGGCCACTGAAATTTCCACAGCCGTGATATTCCAAACGCCGCACAGCGAATTTAGCTGGAAAAAAATATTTTCTCGGAAACTAATGCATATTTTTTGTACATTCTTTTTGATCCGCATTAAAAAATATAGATCCACACTCGCTGAGAAGTAAAAATTAATAATAATAGCATTCGCGGTAATTTTAAAATCATTTTAACACGAGATCACACCATATTCACTATTTTATTTTTGCAATTCTCTGCGTTTTGAAGACAAAGTAACGTTATATAATTTTTTCCTGGGTTACTAATATTTGTTATTATCATGATTGATTGATTATAATGTATTGATTGATTGATTAATGTATCGCTCATGCCCAGAACGAAAAAATTGAAATAGACAATGATACCAAAGTATTTTTGACAAAATTACACAATGAAAATATTTCTTTTCGGAGCATTTAAATCAATTTTTTGCATGCATTTTCAGTCAAAAAAAAAGTTTCCGCTATAGCACAACACCTCAAAGATAAACTACGTAGTTAGTAAGTGGGAGAGAAGTGGGTGTTAGTGAGTGAGCGAATGACAGAGTGAGTGACTGAATGACCAGGTAATTGCGTAACAGAGTGAGCAACCTAGTGAGTTAATCGTAGAATGAGTGACCTGGTGCGTGAATGGCAAAGTGAGCGACCTAGTGAGTTAGTGAAGTGGTGAATGTCCTAGGAAGTTAGTGAGTGGTGAATGTCCTAGGAAGTTAGTGAGTGCTGAATGTCCTAGGATGTAGTGAGTGGTGTATGTCCTAGGAAATAAGTGAGCCACCTACTAAGTAAGAAAGAGACCTAGGGAGTAAATGAGCGACCTGGCTATCAAGTGAATGATCGCACTACTGAAAGAGTGATCGAGTGACATTATGAATGAGTGGCTTGTTAATGTTAAGTAAGTGATTGACCTAGTAAGTGAGTGATATAATGAGCTACCTAGTGAGTGAGTGATATAATGAGCTACCTAGTGAGTGAGTGATATAATGAGCTACCTAGTGAGTGAGTGACATGATGAGCGAACTAGTGAGTGAGTGATAGAATGAGCTACCTAGTTATTGACAGAGTGACCTGGTGAATGAGCGAAAGGGAGCTAGCTTTAGTTGCAGAGAAAGAGGTTCACTTCACTTATTCATTCACTCACTTACACTCTCATTCATTGGCCCACTCATTCACTTGCTCATCACGTATTGATATATGCCCAACTGAAGTCGGTGAATTTCTCCAACGATGATTTTTCCATTGGGTGAATTGTTGGTCAGCGAATTTTTCTAGCGGTGAATTTCTGGCGGTGAATTTTCCTGACACATTTTGAAGCAGTTTTTAGGTCATAAAAATCCTAGCCCTACTCGTAAGTCAGTTGTTCGTCAAAACTGATGAAATAAATTCCCATCGCGTTATATTTCATATTCTTCATATGAATGTTTCATTTTGTGATATTCTCCTTCTTTCCAGTTTTCACGTGATTTTTTTAAATCTATGTATGAATTTGATACGTATTGGATAGAAATCGAGTTCTTCCTTCTAATCATAATTGATCCTATGATAGAATCTCTTTTTTGTATGAACAATGGATGTTCGAACTTCACTGATACTTAAACCATAATAAAAAGGGTTTTTTACAGGCAATCATCCGGCAATAAAATTGAAATGTTAAAATTTAAAATAGGAAAAAACTCAATGCGTTCCAATAAAATTATTCTATCACGTCATAAATGTTCGGGGTTTGAATGATTGGAATCACCATTTCAGGTGCACATTATCTTCAATAGTCATTACAGACCCATGTAAATGATGACTACATTATTTGCCGAAAACACTTAGAAAATGGCACGCGCTGCCAATCAAGTCACCGAAAGGAAATCTTTCCGCTACGTAATTCACCGACATGACAATTCATCGTCAAGAAAATCCACCGATAAACAATTCATCGATAAAGTGACATAGTGAGTGGGTGATCAAGTGAGTCAGGGATTTACCGAGTCAGCAGGTGAGCCAATGAGCGAGTGAGGGAGTTAGAAAGTCATTGAACAGGCGAGCAAGTGAGTCAGTGACTCACTCACTCAATCTTTTATTCTTCCAGTCACTCACTGACGTGCTCAATCGCTCGCTCGAACACTAATACAGTCACTTCACTAAATCTAAAACTCAACCATCCACAGTTCATTCATATTACTCTACCGCTCACTCACTAACTTGGTCACTCACTCACACTGTTGCTCATTCAGCTTCTCAGCCATTCATTCGCTCACTCGGTAACTCACCAGATCACACATGCAGTCACACACTCTATCTCTCACTGGGTCATTCATACTTTCACTCATTCAGTTGCTCGTGCGGTTATTCACTCGCTCGCTCACTCGATCATTCTTACCGTCACTCGCTCACTCACTCGGCCATTAATACGGTTACTCACTCACTCGGCCATTAATACGGTTACTCACTCACTCGGCCATTAATACAGTTACTCACCCACTCACTCACTAGCTCATTTGCTAGCTCAATCATTCTGTCGTTCAATGGTGACGAACTGTTTGTCGGTGAATTTTCCTGGCCGTGAAATTTTCTTGTCCTGTAAATTGCATGGCGATGAATTGTTGGCGGTGAATTTTCCGTGAATCATGACCCGTTTAATTAATAGGGCTGCTATCCATCCCATCATTTTATCTATGCTACCCATCGTTAAACGTGAAATCCAGACGAAATTGCCAGACGAAATAATAACGAATTTTAAATTTCGTCACTGGCATCGGCGAATGAACTGGGATATTTTATTAATCTCCTCATCATGTAAAATAGCAAATATTTCGCTGATTATGCGATGGAAGAAGGCCATAGAAGTTTTCACCCACACACCCCCCCCCCCTTCCCTGCTTCGCTTATAACGAAGGCGCTAGTGATTGTACGTCCACGCTGGTAAGACGTTAAGATGATCCCGTTACACTTTCCGGGCATTTATCTCCAAAGCTCTCGAAGGAATGCATGGAGAGCGAGAGAGAATGCCCTCACTCGCCATCTCTCTGTCTTGATTCGTGTCTGTCTGGCTTAGTTTTATGTCACGTGATGCCATAATCCTTCCCGACGTCTTCGAGGGATTCCGACTCTTCCGTTCAAGACTTGAGATATTTCTGCATCGTTAGAGTTATCGCATTGAAGAGACTCATTACACTGACAAAAGGCCGTGATAATTAAACAGTTAGGCCGTCGAAACAATACCTCTGCTCTATTCGCTGCTGAAGATTCACCGTCTCGATTTCATTTCAAGCTGGAGATATTGCATCGGCTTTATTTTCCAGTGATGGCGTCTGCCTGTGCTGCATTCGTAGCTGAAAATATCTGCCTAGACTTCATTCACCGCTGCATATGTCTGCCTCGGCTCCCGCGTAGATAAAGAGGAAGGCGATGGAGGCAATCGCCCCTCCCAAAAATCAATGAAAAAAAACATTATCTCTCCCGTAAAATACGGGACGATTCAACGAACATACGCATTAAATCGCCCCTCCAAACACATCACTCTAGATCCGGCATCTAGTTGGCATCATCATCAGGAGATATCTAAGTTACGTTACTTCACACTGAATGAGAAGATTTATTTCTATCCAGAATGTCAAGACTTTTCAGTAACTGGCTGACCAATGATTGCAATGTGCACCTATTCCTTTTGAAGCCGGTTAGGGGAAATTTTAATCTGGTTGGTCGTTATGGACTTGAATTGATCTTCACCCGTACGCCTGGAAGGATGAACTCACCGAGTTATCCGATTGGTCGCCTCACTCTATCTTCTCTCTTTCTCTCTCTCCTCTCTCTCTCTCTCTCTCTCTCTCTCTCTCTCCTCTCTCCCCTCTCTCTCTCTCTCTTTTCTCTCGCTCTCTCTTTTCTCCCCGCTTTATTTCTCTCCTCTCTCTCTCTCTCTCTTTTCTATCGCTCTCCTCTCTCCCCGCTTTATTTCTCTCTCTCTCTCTCTCTTTTCTCTCGCTCTCCTCTCTCCGTCTATTTTCTCTATCACCTCTCTCTCTCCGTCTATTTTCTCTATCACCTCTCTCTCTCCCCTCCTCTATTTCTCCATTCTCTCTCCTCTCCCTCCTCTATTTCTCCATTCTCTCTCCTCTCCCTCCTCTATTTCTCCATTCTCTCTCCTCTCCCTCCTCTATTTCTCCATTCTCTCTCCTCTCCCTCCTCTATTTCTCTTCATTCTCTGTTCTCTCTCAATTAGTTCTCTATCTCTTCTCTCTCCTCTAGTTCTCTATCTCTTCTCTCTCCTCTCCCTCCTCTATTTCTCCATTCTCTCTCCTCTCCCTCCTCTATTTCTCCATTCTCTCTCCTCTCCCTCCTCTATTTCTCCATTCTCTCTCCTCTCCCTCCTCTATTTCTCTTCATTCTCTGTTCTCTCTCAATTAGTTCTCTATCTCTTCTCTCTCCTCTAGTTCTCTATCTCTTCTCTCTCCTCTAGTTCTCTATCTCTTCTCTCTCCTCTAGTTCTCTATCTCTTCTCTCTCCTCTAGTTCTCTATCTCTTCTCTCTCCTCTAGTTCTCTATCTCTTCTCTCTCCTCTAGTTCTCTATCTCTTCTCTGTCCTCTAGTTCTCTATCTCTTCTCTCTCCTCTAGTTCTCTATGTCTTCTCTCTCCTCTAGTTCTCTATGTCTTCTCTCTCCTCTAGTTCTCTATCTCTCCTCTCCCTTCTCTCTTTCCTCCCTCCCCTCTCTCTTTTTTTCTCCTCTGTATCCCTTCTCTTTACTCTCATTTCTCTCTTTATATTCTCTCTCTTTTCTCTTTCCCTTTGCAGTGATCGTTGAGCCATTGAAATGTCTTGGAATTGTTAGTAAAAAGTCGTGAAATTCAGTTTTCAATAATGCGGTCGCTTGTTGGTTTTCTGTGGCTTTTCATCCTTGAGGCATGGATGAGCCAATCTCCCTGTTAAAATGTCTTTTCATAGAAAGCACATACACACACAATATAACTTACAGCATTTAAAATCCATACAATATACAAACAGGTAAAACATTTACTTCAAAACTATTTACTTCCTAATTCAGAAGCCAGATGGCAGCATTCTTTAAATGCATAACATGCTTTCTTCAGAAACGAACTTCACGATAGATACACAACATGGGACATTCCGTCATGCAGCGACTCGTTAGAAATTTCTCAGAAGAATGTTCCTGAAGTGCATGTACGGATTAGTAGACATAGTTGCATGCAGTAACTTGGACACCTCCTGATGCCAACCATCAAAATTGAAGAAACGTTTAGAAGAAAATGAAATCACATGTCGACAATGGCCTGCCCTGAAAGAGGCCTTCAATAGACAACTTTTCTTGCCAAAATCAATCATTTAATTTCTTCGAATTTTCAAGGGGATTTTAAGATAACTTCCAGGAAGATGCGCCCTTACCAGATGCGGGCCCGGTGTAGGGGGGGGGGGTTTCCCCTTAGCCGATTTTGTTTTTCCGCGAGAGAGAGAAATTGAAAATTGATAAGATGAAAATCATGAAATTTCCAGCACTCGAAAAATTCAAAACAAATGCAAGAAATAATTCCCCCCAGCACCCATGAAAATTCAGAATACATGAGTGAAATAATTTTAGAATTGATGAAAATTCAGAATACATGAGTGAAATAATTTTAGAATTGATGAAAATTCAGAATAAATGAAAGAAATTGGTTCAGAATTGATGAATTTTTTCAGAATAAATGAAAGAAATTGGTTCAGAATTGATGAATTTTTTCAGAATAAATGAAAGAAATTGGTTCAGAATTGATGAATTTTTTCAGAATAAATGAAAGAAATTGGTTCAGAATTGATGAATTTTTTCAGAATAAGTGAAAGAAATATTTCAGAATAAGTCAAAGAAATATTTTCAGAATTCCATAATTGATGAAAATTCATAATTAGAATTAATGAAAATTTTGAATTTATGAAAGAAATTATTGTTACCGTAATTTCGGAGGCCCACCAAAACGTAGGGCCTTGAGCCACCGCACTGTCGCACACCCCCCCCCCAAGGCAGGGTTGTCACGGTATTTACCGCTGATGGTTTTTATCGGTTTTTACCGTCTTGGTAAAACATATTTTTCCCGTGGTTTTTACCACCCATAGAAAAACTCATGGTTTTTACCACCTTTAGGGAAAAATTACTGTTTCTATAATTACTTATAAAAAATAAATTATCTACTTTTTTCCCTAAAAAATGCATACTTCTGATATAATGTTGTGTGAATACATAACACTAAAATTATTATGTTCTTACTAGCATGCATATTAAAGTCAGGGTTATATAGGGTTTGGGACAGGAAACGAGATAAACTGTCCGAAATTGCCTAAAACTGTCCAATACCTCCAAGTTTCAAAATGGAAACATATCGATTTTTCTTTCACAATACTATATATCATTTTTTTATAGCATATTAAAAAAAGTACTAGCAGAATACAAACCAGTTAAAAAGCTGCCCTTAGGGACTTAAGACAGTTCTGCTGTCAGGAGAAAGTACCTCCGGGAAAAGTGTGATTTATTTACATAAAATCTAGCAATAAAATTCTGGAAAAAATTGTACGTGAAGAATTACATCGCTTCCACTTGACTGTAAAAATTTTAATGAAAAGAATTATTTATTCATTAAAAAATAAATAAAAAACTGAAAATTTCGAAAAAAAATTAAAATTTGCTTGCATTTATGTTTTTAATGCATTTTTGAGTGTCAAATATACAAAACACATTTTGAAAATTCCAAAAAACTAATGCTTTTTTCTGAAAGGGTTAAATTAATTATCATTATATCTCCTGTTGCTTATCAAAAACGGGTTTATAAAATAAATATATGCCTTTTCGATTGTATAATATGATTTTAATGAGCGTCTAATTTGTATCTGTTTCCAGTTTTTATAATAAATAAGCTAAAACTAAAAAATTTCATAGCGTAGATCCAATTCCAAACTGGAGAGAGGGTGTAGGGGGTTATGCAGTTTTTTGTGAAACCTGAAAGTTTCTTGGATAATTAGCTCCCATGTTCTCATAATAGCCACAATACAGTGCAATTAATTTCATTAAAACGGACAACATATGAAAACAAGGAGGAGGAATAAAAATCTGATTAGTCGGGAATAAATACGCTTTAAAAGAATTATTTCTTTCACGGTCGGATGATGTGAGCCGCTATTATGTTCGGTAACGAGTCACCCGAGGCTCGTTCGGATAATGGTGCAAAAATATCCACCACCGGTGAACATCTGCGTAAAAATCCCTTCATTACATCGAAACAAAATCTTGGTTTTCTCCCCCCACATCCACATCCTCAACATGATAGTGATCCGATTCTTCACGCACCAAAGGATTGTTTCGTAAAGGACTTTTTTTGATCTTTCAGTGACGTCATGTTACGCCCACGTCCAGAAAAGAAAAGTCGCCATATTCTTCGAAGGTAACGGGAAATCCAATGGAAGCGTAAAAATCTATTGTACAGAAAAGCTGAGGAAAGAGCGTTGCCAATTTGAATTTGAATGAAATTCTGGTATATCCTGACCATAAAAGGTGGCTGTCTTTATAAGGGGTATCGATTTCGAGCAACAGCTGCAATTACCGGGAATCGTAAGTTACTGCAGGAGACGTACATCTCTTTCTCTTTTTCTACTTCCATTCATTTACTTACTATAGACATTCCTTCTTACAGTTCTCTCGTCATACAAAGGACAAAGAATTGAAGTCTTTTTGAGAAATGTGTGGGTGTATATTTATAGGATGAAGTCCAGACTGTCACAGATAACGGTCGGTAGTACCTATGAACGAAACCCTGTTTTGGATGATTACGTAAGTATTTTTCAGAAAGAATGAGCTAAATTAAGCTTTAAGAAAATTTTGTACTAATTATTTTATGTTGATATTTACAATAGAACATAGTTCGGATTTTGGATAATTCGAACGTTTATAAACTTCTATTGAGTTTTTTATCTAATTCAGTGTTGAAATCTCTTTTTTTAGTTCAAATTTTTTTCGAACTTTTGGATAATTCGAAGTTTCCGGGGAAAAAAATTGATTTTTGTGTGAGCAAATTTAGTTTGGAAAAATTCTACAAGAACCAGGGGATGCACCACCTTCTGATACTTAATAAGAATCCGCTTCTTAACTAAGGATTTGATCTTTAGTTAAGAATTAAGAGGGAATTTTGCTACCACATTCTTAACTAAGAATCGTTTTTGTTCCATAGTTAAAAACCAAGGCTACCCACTTTTCTTAGCTTGATTCTTAGCAAACAATTTTTTTCTTCTATGCGAGATAACTTAAATTCTTTCTTTAGTAGAAGTTCTTTTATGATTCATATTTTAAAAAATTAAAAAAAAAATTAGCAATGCATTTCTATTTCCAAATAAGTAATTCGTCAGACTTTTTAAGTTATCGGAAAGTTATCTGAAGGTTGAGTGGGGGAGTTGAAAACAGTGTGAGTCTACAGCACATATATGTTGATAATAGTGATAAAATATCGGATTATTTCAATAAATTTTGATAAATTTTGCTACATTTATCACATTTACCAGTGATCATGCATAATTCTCAAATTTTCAATCCATAAATATCATGATGGATGAGTCATAAATACAATTTTTTTTCATATTATGGGAACTTGTAGATTTGAAATTTTTTATTAGTTTAAAACTTGAGAGAAAATTGAATTTCTTCCACAATATATGAGATAAAGCTCTGATCGGCCGAAATATAATTGTGCATAAATTAAAAATCATTATGAACCTGCTGCCGCGTTTGTTTTTTTCATGTGCATCACCATGACAATTAATTTAAAGAAACATGAAGCATATTATAAAAATTATTGTTAGTCTTGTTACGTTACCTTCACTTACATACATAATGCAAACACAACGATGACTCATTTATCGCATTAACCATGGTTTGACAATTATGCATAATGACCTACAAATGTGATAGATTCACGGTATATGAGCAACATTTATCAAACTTACCGAAATGGCCGGTGATTATTCATATAATGACAGCTCTTTATCACTTTCACCGTAACATATATGGCATAGCCCCTCTTCATGGAGGGTGGCAGGGATCCATCCCAGTGAACGTGGGATAAATCTTTGATTCGAATCATATCGGATGATTAAGTATGGATATGTTTGTTTTTTACTGCAACATATATGTTAAAAAAATATTATGTATTTATCATTTCTTCTCAACCGTATTCACGTTTGCTGAAATAATCTCCGCCATTTTTTCAGGCTAGCCCCGTCGATCTAAAATTCCTTTTCCTCTCTCCCATCTAGTCAACAAGTTGTTGTTAATTTTTAGCTCGGCGCTGATTGGCCAATGGCGAAATTCCCCAAAAAGGGAAATTTATCGGCCTGCCTATCGTCACGTGGCCTTAAGAATAACTTTTAACAATCACACCGTGGTTGCATTCGGAACTCGATTCTTAACGTGATTCTTACGAACCGATTCTTACGTATGGATGATTGGTTACTTATTAAGAATCGGAAGGTAGTACACCCCCAGGCTTTGTTTTTCTCCATCACGTTATTAGACAACAAATTTTAGACACTTATAAGAGTTTGAAAATTGTTTTTTCTCAATCCTTATTTTTTGATAATTTAATGCTCATTTTAACATTGTTCAGCTAGAATGCATCGAGACCGTGTGCCACTTAATACCGATTATGCTTTCCAACCTATAGATCAAGGTGCACCATTCAATATCTGAATCTTCTGTCGTCATTAAAAGCATGGAAAAAGTATTGGAAAGTGAGAATTATAATACGTTAATGAAGGTATATTTCCTTGATAGCATAAGAATGATGAGAAAAATTTGGGAAGCAGTTTCTTATAACGGATGATCACGAAGTGTTTCTGTAAATCAAGCTTTGAACGTGGTCAAGAAATTCTGCAGTGATGTTGAATATGTGGCAGCTCTAAGATCAATTTTATTATAATATTTTGTATTATTAAATTTTTGGAAACCGTTTCGGAACGATGATAAAATTTTAATGATCAATAATTATTATCCTATGCTGATGTTGATTATTAAGTTTGAATTTGTAGTCATTTTGCAGATCCAGGATAGATTAAAATTGAATAACTTTTTTTCTCTCTCAGTGACTTTGGACTTCGAATTAATCAAGTTAGACTTTAATACGGAGAAACTGAACCCCAATATCAATGAAACTACACATTTGTAATTATTCCTCCTAAAGCTGCACTTGAAATCATATAGAAAGAGTTAGAGAGTATATCATCATCATCTGATCATTTTTGTCGCAACACGATCATTTTCTGCACACGAGGGCTAGTTAGACCATGACCTACAATTAATTTATTGCCGATTCCGAACGGCAGGTTTGTTTTTTATACTCATCAAAATATTGGTGCGCTAACCTCTCGACGGGGGACTCCCTGCGGTAACAATTTTTTCTGCGGTCATGTCGCCGTTTTTGTTGCATCCCTGTGTCAGGAAAGTTTTCTAACAAGGACGAACAGGGTATCGAACTCGCGGCACCTCTAAACATCCTTTGGCAAGTATCTTGTTGACCTGAGATACCGTGCCCTTAGAGAGTATACCTATTTAAGTGTGATTGTGCAAGACGATCTGGATTGGAACAGCCGTTCAAAGAACGTATCTAATAAAATAAGAAAACAAATTTCAGCGATAAAGAGATTGAGAAACATTACAAGTCTGGAACTCCTAACAGTCTTCCATACATGGACCCAATCAAGAATAATTTACACTTTAGGCACTAACGGTGTTAGGCAACAACAGCTTTTACCACGATAATAGCAGAAATTTATTCAACCCTTACAACCGTATAAAATGTAAAATAACAGCATTTAATAATACAAACTACTTAATGCTTGAATCGGAAAATTTAGGGCGCGGTAGCCCAGATCAATAAGCTACTCGCCTGAAGTACCAAAGGATGCTTAGAGGTGTCGCGAGTTCGATACCCGGTTCGTCCTAATCAGAAACTTCCCTTACCTAGGGGTACAACAGAAACGACATGACCACGTGAAAAAAGATTCCAACCGCAGTGAGTCACACACCGAGAGTTTAGCGCACCAATCTCTCCATGAGTATAAAAAAAAAGTTGAATTTCGGAATCAGCAATTTATTGTAGTACCCGGTATAATTAGCCCTGATGTTCAGAGAATAACCGTGGTGCGACAAAAATGATCAGAAAATTTTATGTGACTGCCTACCTTCTTGGTATTTCTTTTTTTTATAATTCAGTTTGGATAAAACGAATGTGGTTTTGGTTTGGATGTGACATAAAATTAATAGGATACATGTTATTTCATGAATATTTTGGCAAAAAAATTTTATTGTCAATTTTATATGTAAAACTAGCATGTTTTTAGTACTTATGCTAGACATTGTGCGCTAAAAAAGTACTGTTTATATCGACATGTTCTTCACACAGATCGTCGCTCTGTCATTTTTCTGCGCAATGAACTAAAAGTTTTAGAATGCTGTAAAAAATTTTGAGATATGATTGTTTACGTCGAAAAAACACAAATTTTTCGTTAAAAGTACTTGATATTCTCAATTTAAAATCGTATAAATCTAAAATTTTCAAACATATTCATTAGTTTTTTGGTCATTTCACAGCCAGAACTATTCAAATAATTTTTAAACATATTTTGAAAAATGCTTGAACTACAGTGTATTTCCGTGAAGTGAAAAATCAAAAACAATAACACAAATCTTTAGAAAATGCATTCAAAGATTTCATCGCGGGATTTAGATTATTAAATTCGTATTTATCATTCGTATTATAGTTATAACAATTATAAGCAATAACTTCGCTTCTATCTATTGTAGAGACAAAAATGAAACATTTTTGCATTTTAGAATAACTGCACTTCCGAATGAACGCATAAAGTAAGTTTCAAAAATGTTCTTAAAATTCGTCATTTGAAGGCAGGTACAGTTGCTTTAACACTAAGAACTAATGCAAGTCTCTGCGTATAAGTTTATAAATTTTATGACGAAAAATCATAATTTATTTCTCATAAATAACAACGATATAATGTCAAATAGATATATAATTTATTTTATTCAATGCCAAAAATAAATAAATACCTTTCTCTCATTCAAAAAATATTAATCACCTCTGAGCAAACATTTGTATTAAATTTGGACAAAATTACCCAACGTAAAAATTAATGAACATCTCAAGAAAAAAAATTTCACACCTGCGAATTCTATCTGAAATGTGTGTGTGTTCCCATAAACTTCTTATCCGAATACAGTCAAAATTTCAGGATATCTTAGTGAGACCATGGGAGAAAGATTTATCGAATAAAAAAAAAAAAAGTTCAATTTTCGACCACCAGGTGAAGAGTGGTGCTTTTTTTATTTAATTTCCCTGGTTCCCGTGGACCATACAGCGTATATACCAAGTTTAAATGGAATACGTACTCCAGAATGACCCCTACATATTTCGGAGTAGTGTCAGCATACTGAAACTACTAAGACGCATGTAGTGCCCGTTCTGGCGGACGTATTCCATTGAAACTTTGTATATACGCTGTATGGAACATGAAAAAACATAAAATTTAAAAAAAAAGTGTCATTTTTTTCATTTCGTGGTCGAAAAGTAAACTATTTTTTCTTCTTTTTTTATTTTTATTTCATAAATCTCTCTCTTCAAGATACCCTGAAAATTTGGCGGTATTCGGATAAGCAGTTTTAGAGTAAGGTAACATTAATTGCAATCACCCTGTATTTCTATGTTCTGTTTTGGAATAAAAAAAGGAAAAGAAAAAAGTTGATATATATATATATATATACCGGCGCGGTTGATTGAAATCGAATTTTTATTTAGAGCAGTGGTTGAGAAATAATGCTTTTTAGGCGAAATGGAGTGAGTTTTTGGAGCCTTGAATATATTTCTAAGGGATAACCACGGATGAAACTCAAGTGAAAGGTAGATCTCGAAAGGTGATTAAGGACCACGGAGAACGGTCAGAAAAAAAAAACCACCGATTTGAACCATTAAAGTGAAATATGATACGAAGAAAATAATTACAGGGCGGTCATAAAGTAACATCGCCGACATACGAGTCCCTAGTGGCCACAAAAATCAACGATTGCGAATGAAGTTCGAGGTCTCTTTGTTTCAGATTATGCACTCCAGAATGAAGAAGAAAAGCAAAACTCTATCTTTCGTGGTTAGGGTCACAGCAGAAAATTTTCGAAAAATCCAAATAGCAACACTTACTTTTATGCATTGTAAAATAATTGGTGCAATGGAAAACTATGAATGGTGTTATGGAGAACTGTTACCTGTAGAACATAGTTTATACTTTTTGTTGCATCATTCCCCTCCCCCTTCTTCACAAATTTTTTGAGTTGTGAGTTATGCCGGAAGTTTGAGTGTGTGTACCTAATAGTCTGAATGCGTATAGAGTCGTGTCTGATTTTTTTTTTCTTTGCTGCCATCTATATTTCAGAAGTAAAGTGAGCGAAGTGTAATGATTGAATATTTGTACCATTGTAGGCGTGTTAACGGTGAGATCGGCTCACATTCGCGCCTCGAATGTGACGCTCAGAACCGAAGTTACGTCTACTTTAGTGTTGCGTTTTTATATACAAGTAATTCGTGAATAAAAACTTTAAACGTGTTTTACGAAAAATGATATTTTTTGGGCATTTTACTTGAGTTTGAAATTTGATTTCTGAAAATCTATTCATTGTATCATTAGGAAATTTCAATATCGTATTTCGCTTTATATTGTCAAGGTTATGAAAAAAAGTCTAAGGTCTATCAAATATATTTTTCTTATTACTGTGTTTTACACGTTTAAAAAGAAATACGATAAACATGTTGGGGTAAATCGAGAAGCTATCCATTCTTAGAATAAGACAACCATAAGTATTCTTTATGGGCATTGTATAATATTTTATCATGTGTATATATTGTTTATAATTTGTGTTAATTGCATTTTTAATGGGGTTGCTGTATTTTTGAAACATATGACATCCATATTTTTATGGGCATCTTTTTATCAGCCACCTCGTTGGGCATTTTGCCTGTTGTGGCGTTGTATTTGTATTTGTAAACAAAATGTAGAATGAAACTTCAAAAAATTCACACGTTCAATAACAGATTTGAGTGTAACTTGAGAGCATATCAATCAATCCTTAAAATGTTGGTTCATAACCTGCACCGTTCTAGGTGAATATACTGTGAAAATAACACAACATTGCATTCATAGAATATTTTGTAATCGTGTTGGAATATAATATGAATTTTGCTTAAAATTTGACGTAAAAACGACTTTTTTGTAGTAAATAAAATTATTGTTTGCATTATTTTGGGACTCTTTCCATCAAAAAGTGAATTATTAAAGTTCACTGCAGTACCATTTTACAGAAAAGTGATAAGAAAGGTAGTCTTAATATGCATATTTATTGTCATAAATCATTGTCATATCTTATCGTGGAACCCATATTCAACTGCGGTCTCCGCATGCCCCCCAAGGGGTGGGGCTAGCACGGCTTCTCAGCCTGAGGCCTCGAGATGATTCTCATCAATTTTAGCTCACACTTTAAATTCATGATTGGAGGGGGGGGGGGGTAAGAATCTGGCTTGAGGTCCACCAAAGATTGTATGAACCTAAAAATAACTCAGCCTAGAGCCCCTGCTGCAGGATGTGGGGCCATGACTGATTGAATTCATAATTTGGACTCGTGAGTTGGAGCCCTCCCAGCCTATTAGGAAGCATGTTTACGAAAGCAAGAGATTTGATTATAACCATCACCAGAATACGAGCTCCTGTACAAGAACTCTGACATATGCTTTAACTGAAACAATCGTGATGTCAATCATTGAATCCTATGGTGTTCATCTGTGTTGTCGGTGAATATCTCCCAAGTAGGAAATCAAGTATCTATTCTCAGTGGTTCAAGTGGCAAGAAAAGGCCCCTACAAGCCTAGCCCTAAAGTAGCTGGCAGGACACGGACGGCGGCACGATGGGACAAATCTCATATAGTTATTATTATTATTTTTTAAACTGCAAACTCAATACAGAGGAAGCCCCCAGCAAATATCTCAGTCTGGAGGGAGGACCTGGCTCTTGGAGTAGGGGGGGATTGCATTATCAGCACCGAGATGCTCGCGAGAAAAGAAAAAGTTTTATACCTATATGAAATGTGCCCTACAACTTTATTTTCTTTTAGATGGGGGCGCTTTATTTTTTGTTTCACCTGCACTTTACAGATTGTTAAAATAACATGCTGCCTTATACAACACAATGTGAATTATTTTCTGCGGAGGAAAAAATTCCAGAAACACGGAAGCATTCTTAGACTCTAAAACGTCCATACTTTGTAATTTTATTAACCATGAAAATAATGGTGCCTTCTTTAGTTAAGCTTTAGTTGGTGCCTTTCCCTTGTGCCCATAACCAACAAAAAGGTAAAAATAAAAATTAAATCGGCCAAAACATGCCTTTCAGAAAATTACACACTATGTATTATATTGAAAAACACCATTAAACTAGAACCCTTTCTGCCACCTATCAAATAAAAATCAAAACTGTTATATATGATTCAAATTGGTGACCGGTTTTCGATTAATGCGCCGCATGAGAAAAAAAAATACAGTACGACATTAGTAACTATTTTATAAGCAGTAATACAGTATATTAAATAAAATGTTGACATTTGTGAGTAGTAAAATGACGTCGGACTTCCTTTGATTATAATCGAAAACAGTTCGGTCCTGGGTTCAGCGTCTTTGCGATTACAATCACAGAAACCCTGAATAATTAATTTATTGGAGTTGCACTAATAATATTTTACTATTCACTGATGTCAATTATAAATATTTCACGATAAACTTAATATTTTAATTTATGTTATTGTTTATAAAATATTCATTAATATTGTATTGTATTTTTTCTGTCATGCAAATAAATTAATCAAAAATTATCACCAGTTTGAATCATATATAACAGTTGTGATATTTATTTGATAGGTGGCAGAAAAGGTTGTAGTTTAATGATGTCAATATAATGCATACTGTGCCGTGCAATTTTCTACAAGGTGAGCAAGTACTCACCAGGTCATTCACTTACTTCATAGGTCACTCACTTATTTCATAGGCCACCTACTCGATGTTGCTCACTATGTCAATCTACCACTCTCTCAGTACGCTGGTCACTCACTTGATCTCTAGGTCTCCCATTTACTCCCTAGGACACTCACTTGCTCACTGGATCACTCGCTTTATCAATTCACTCACTAGATCACTCACGTTGTCAATTTTGCCGCCTGGCAGTCGAGTGATTAGGGAACTAGCTTCTCACTGTGCAGGTCTGGGTTCGAGCATGGATGTTTACTAGCACTAACAAATTCCCTGGACGGATCATGCTGATCCCTTGGGAATACGTGAGGATCACGTCATTATTTATTTATTTATTTACTCATTGAGTCACTCCTTCTGTCATCAACTCACTAGGTCACACCTTCTGTCATCAACTCACTAGGTCACACCTTCTGTCATCAACTCACTAGGTCACACCTTCTGTCATCAACTCACTAGGTCACACCTTCTGTCATCAACTCACTAGGTTTCTCACTCTGTCATACACTCAATCACCCCTGATCGCTCACTCAGTAACTAGGTCACTCAATCACTTACTCGCTGACTAGGTCGCTCACTCTGTTACCTTCTGGCTCACTCGTTCTCTCTGTCACACGCACTCAATCACCGGGTCAGGCACTTACTAAGTTACTCATTCTGCCACTCGCTCACTCACTACATCCCTCAGTCTACCACTGGGTCATCATGACACTGATTCCCTAGGTCGTCCACTCAATCACTAGCTCTACCTCTATGTCGCTCACTCACCGGCACTAACCACTCTGCCACACACACTCACTAACTATGCATTTATCATTTACTGATTCACTAACTCAATCATTTCTCGCTCACTGACTCGTGTCGAACTGTTGTCGGTGAATTTTTCCCTAAACCCGTGCATTTCACACTTGTTGATTTTCTCTTCTCGAAGAAATATCAAAAACTTGGTAACCCATTTCATAGGGGATAAATTTTTCAAATAATTCTGACAAAATACTCGACGAAGTTAATTAAGTTTGATGTGAAATTCGACGGCATTTTTTTTTTCAATATTCATAGAGCATGATGGAGAATTTTCATGAAAATTCTACAAGAAATAACATAAATACCCAATATAGGTTATCCAAACTAAATTGACAATAATAATCTCGGTATTTTAACGAGCCATCGATCAAAGTCTTTCTTTAAAAACCAAATTGATATGTCACATCATTTTTCAAATAATCCTGTTTTTATTAATTAGTTTTTCGATCCACTGACATCGCGAAAACAAAGTTTTACTTAATTTAGTCAATTTTCATTAAATTCATGAATTCAATTATTCAAGAAATGGGAGAGTTCGTGTATCCATGAATATGATGATGAAAGAATTTCTTTGTTCTGATTACACGTCATCATTCATAGGGCTTTATGTAAATTTGTGTTCAGCTTAAAGTGAGAGTGTCAAATTACTGCCACCTATCAAATACAGACAACACTATTCATTACAGTTTCCCAAGTAAAATTTTCCGTTGGTTTCGAACCGATGTTCAAGATAGAAATTAGCCGCTGTGCGGTCGTGTTGGCATCGTGCTGGATTGTCTGGTCCAGCGGATCCAGGTTCGAACCCCGTTAACGGCACACTGGTGGTCGGCTGAAGCAACTCCATCTATAGCAGAAGGCCTCCGCGCGAAGCTCGTGGCGTCACTGAAGAAGTTTTTTCACCTGTAGTCATTGGATATACTGCAAAAAAGGTAAAGATATCTCATGAGACCGCCTGCTATATCCAATGGCTACAGGTGGAATAACTTCAGTGACATCACGAACTCCGCGCGGAGACATTCTGAGTTTATGCGGTTGTATGTACAGTACGTCTACCAGAAAAATGAAAGGCCCTTTAGGTTTCGCCACCGGGATGATTGGCACCCGGAAATGTCTGGTCTAGTGGAGTGGGTGAGCACGCTCGACCTATTCAGAGTTGTGGGCTGGAGCACGGGCTGGAGGTATCTGTATGGGTGCTGGTCTGTGAGGGATGCTGGAGGGCTGATGCTGGAGATGCTGATCGGATGAGGAGGAAGGGGGGGGGGGTCCCGTGGGGCCCGGGGCAGCTGATGACGCCTTGGGCTCTGGGGACCCTTCATCCCTGGGAAAATATGGTGTCTGTTGCTGGGAGCCCGTGCGGCGCCGTAGCGAATGGCTCTCTATCCGCTTCAATCCACCTCCTCCGAGGGTAAAAGGCAGTAAACTTCCAAGCGATAGACCTGGGCTGTTTTCGGTACCTCGATGTCTGCAAAGTGACTTTTTCAAATGGGAGACTGGCTCACATTCGCACCTCGGTGTCGGGAAACTTGTTTGACCTTGACTCTTGATATTGGAGAATTGGGTACGTGCCAAATCACCACAATTCTATCATTAGTGTCTAACTAATGCCTTTCCACTGCTACAAAATAAACAATATAATTGGTCATTCCATCTGCAGATGAATTCCGTTAAGAAGCTCATTTTTTCAAACGTTCGATATTACGACCTGTCAGTATAACGTCCGTTTTCTATGGAACAAGTGGGAATCGTAATAACGAAAGTCGATTGTAGTTGAAACTAAACGGGCAATAGGATATTTCGCGATAGACAGCTGACTTACGGTGGTCAATTTTCTTTGTTTGTGTGTGTGTGTTTTTTTGTTGTTTTTTTTTGTAAATAGCACCAGGTGCATCAGTGGAAAAAACTCTCTGTATGTCATTATTTTTTTACTGACCAGTGAATAAATGAACAATTTCGTGAACCATCAGAAAAATACTACTAACTTGCACCGGTTCACGCATCAGCAGTTGAAGAACACTGGCGTAGACGATATTGCCTTTGTCACGTGTTATGTCAGTTACAATGGCTGCGCCTGCAGTGGAGACGGCGTTTTACGTTATTGAATTAAGCGAAACGGTATCTGCAACTGTTGTACAACGACATCCTCGATCCAAATGGAGAGAAAAGTTGCCGCGCGCTTTCGTCCGGCAACTGCGGCATCAAATATTCAGAAAAAAGCCTCCCGTGACAGTTTTCTCATGAAAAAAGGAGGGTTATACACTTTTTTTTTATTGGTACAGCATTAGAACAGAATTTTCAAGTATTTATTTTAGACTAGAAGCATTCATAAAGTTTTTCTTCCGAAACTTAGATCTTGAGCGAAAGATCGTATGTCACATGATCAGTATGTTCTATTGCTGTGCCCATGAAAAAGTGTACACATCCTCACTTTTCTCACAAGCAAACGATCGCGAGAGTCGTTTCTGAATAAGTCAAATCCTTCGTTGTGTCTCACAATTGCACACACAACGGCAACGTTTTTTTTCCAATTCATAACTTGCACATTAGTTACGCGCGTGCGTATTCCATTTTTCTCAATTCAAGAACGCAAAACGGCTTCTCCACTGCAGACGAAGCAATTTCATTTTGGCTGAACCGTCACGTGACACGCTGGCGTCTACACTAGTGGTTCTCAACCTTTTCGAGACCGCGGCCCGGTTTCATTCATTTTTGTGAGTCGAAGACCCAGTCAAATACATGACCAACGGAAAATGAATAAGGGAAAATGAAACGCAAATCACTCGCGGCCCAGTATGAATGAGCTCAGGGCCAGTATCGGGCCACGGCCCGGCACTTGAGAAACACTGGTCGACAGCAGTGGTTCCGAAAGTAAGGTCCAAAAGTTCTCCAGAACAAAAACATCCAAATAGGAAAAATAATTTTCGTTTTTCATAACGTAAATAAAAATATGTCAAAACTAAATAGTGTCTTCAGCTATTGTTCATGTACGAGTATCATACAATGTAATTTTATACAGAATGACTCAGAGAGGGAATCTTCCCATTTTGAAATTACATGTTTTCAAAAATAAAAATACGGAATGATAAGTAATATACCAATGCAAAAGGCGGGAATGACAACATTTTGTGAACAATATTATTGATTGTCGATTTCAAAACCATTTTGTCCTGAAATCGACAAATTTCAAGACTTAATGGAAATGGAATATAATTTAAGAGAGAGAGAGAGAAGAATGATTTAGAAATCTGATAAATCTTTTTGAATTGCCCTGTATATTAAAATTAAGAAACGTACACCTCGCTACAGTTCCATCTTGTATAAGGAACACTAACTACACCAAAAAACAAAATAAATATTTATAAATTATTTAAAAAATATTCTGAATATCGTTAAAAGTCAATATTGTCAAATTAAAACCAAAAGCTGCAGGCGTACTTTTATTGGAAAAAAAAATCTCGGAAAAACCGGGAAGTATGGTCAATTGATGTATGATGGGCTCGCCGATAAATTTCCTGCCAAAAGGAGGTCACGCTTAAAAAGTTTTCAGAACCACTGGTCTACGACACTTCCCTCACTAACGGGACACAAACATAATGAAATCTACCTAACGCGGTCCTAGGGTTTGAAAAGAAACCAAAGTCTCGTAGTTGTGGTCCGACACAACGTAGTTCTGATCGCGACTCCGATGGCTACTGTTTCAAAACACTTCTTTATAAATCGCCCTGTATTTCTAAAGGTCATCTTGCACATAAAAAAATGCAAAGTTTAAATTCACAAAGGACTTCAGAAGTAAAAGAAAATATTATTCTAGCCTTGAAATCAGAGAAGCTGTCAGAGTGAAGCCGACACCACTGAATATACGTAGTATACGTTATATTTTTATACAATCGATTTGTCTTTGTTTGCTTCATTCCAAAGGGAGTTTTTCCCCCGGAGCATCTCGTATATCATAAATCGCCGGATACTTATCCTCCTCCTGAAGGCAGAATTCATGGAATAAATTCTTTTCTGAAAAAAAAGAATATAAAACATTGTCCAAAAATTTTTTTCAATTGCCCCCCCCCCTTTTACATAAATACAGTAACCTTTCAGTATATAATTGAGCAACTCTTTCTTCTCTTTCAAAACATCTTGCGGCGGCCCTCACGATACCAAATCGTTTATCTAAAATAAAGCTGCTGATCACGTTAATGTGACTCGACAATGCACAGGGTGATTAAAATGTCTCTGACAAGCTTGAAAATTTGATAAAGACTTGGCATTAAAAAATTGCGGTTTACACTAAAATACTTATCATGGCGTAGATATTTTTTAACTAAAATTATTTCAAATTTTCCATCACAGATGGCGCAGTATCATAAAACTTCATACAAAGTGTCCTGTAAGATACTCAACATTCCTCAATAATTTCTGGCAGTTTTTTACTCCATTCTTCGCACATTCATTGAGCAGATTCAACTTCAGCTTCTTGAATACAATTTCGTGACGATCCGATTAACCGTACACAACGTCTATGGCAAGTTATTTTGTTTTCGGGAATTTATTTTTTCTAGCTTGATTCCGGCATTGAATTCATTTGCCAGAACTTACACTCTCCCATTTTACGTTTTTCTCTGTATTCTATGACATCAATTAATACTCTTCGGAATATCTTTGCTTAGTGCTAGAAAAGATACGATTACGGGGACTGGCCCTCACCACAGCGTGAAATCGCGCAAAATATATGAGTGCAACCAGAAAACTGACATCAGAATTGTCAAATATAAACAAACTTCAAGCCAAAATTTCATTTCAGAAGACCCGGGCTCTGTTCGCGCTGGCGGCCCAATGCTGATCGGCTGAAGTTGGTTTACTGTGGCTCCCAACTTCGAGGTGTGATTTCGAGACGTGCAGCCCGTTAAGAAGTCTCTCTGTGACGAGCAGCAGACCTACAACGAAAGAAAATGAACAATCATTACATTTCACTCACAGTTGGAAATATAGATGTCGCCACGCACTTCCCACAAACAAAGCTATATACGTACACAGACTGTTTTGTACAGATCAGATTTTTCTGGCACGACTCACTGGGTAGTAAATTGTCCATGTTCATACCCAGCAATTATACAATTACAAATACAACGCCACAACAGGCAAAATGCCCAACGAGGTGGCTGATAAAAAGATACCCATAAAAATATGGATGTCATACGTTTCAAAAATACAGCAACCCCATTAAAAATGCAATTAACACAAATTATAAACAATATATACACATGATAAAATATTATACAATGCCCATAAACAATACTTATGGTTGTTTTATTCTAAGTATGGATAACTTCTCGATTTACCCCAACATGTTTATCGTATTTCTTTTTAAACGTGTCAATTGTGTTACAATTTACTACCTCCGGGGGGTAAGCTATTCCATTTATTAACAACCCTATTAGAGAAAAATTCCCTGCGACACCATAACCTTGCATTGTCCCTCACCAATCGATACTGGTGTCCCCTTGTAAAAGCAGTTGATTGGCGGTCCATCCTATCCATCCCATTGAAAATTTTGAACACTGCGATCATATCTCCTCGACACCTGCGTTCATCCAATGTAAACATATTCAAAAAATGAAGTCTCTCTTCATAACTCAAGCCCCGTGTGCCAATAAGGACACGCGTAGCTCTTCTCTGCACCCCTTCAATCAAGTCTATGTCCCTCTGTAGGTATGGTCTCCAAAACCTTACCGCATACTCCAGTCCAGGACGAACTAAGCCTCGAAAAAGCGGAAGAATGACTTTAGGAGAACGCGAAGAGACCTTTTTGAAAATGAGACCAAGCATTCTATTCGCTTTTTTGACAACCGCTGAACAATGTTCAGAAAACTTAAGTCGCTCGTCAATGAGAATTCCCAAATCGGTGACTCTAGTTGCATCCGGGATAGTGACACCATTCAACTCGTAAGAGAACCGTGGGTTGTTCGAACCAAAATGAGCGACCATGCACTTATCTACGCTAAACGTCATGCTCCATTCATTTGCCCATGCTGCAATCTTGTTTAAGTTGGTCTGGAGCAACTCCCTATCGCTTTCATTCCCGATTACCCCCATTAGCTTCACATCATCTGCGAATTTGCTAGTAATTCCATCGATACCCTGATCGAGTACCCTGATCGATAAAAAGTGAAAAAAGTGAAATTGTGCGAAAGACACTTAATTGTTCATTGTGACTAATTATAAACCCACTCTAATTAGTTATATTACTGTATTGATCAATTATTTCAATTAAAAATAAGCTAACAGCACCCATTTACATCCGCTTATCTAATTTTTTTTTCGAATACGTTTTTAGGTTAAAGTCTCAAACTAGCCGAGATGGGACTTCTGTTACTATGGCTTCTCCTCATAAAGCACATTGCTGCAGTGAAAACTAATTTACAGGCTCCACGAGTTTTACTTGACCAACTTTCTCCTTTTCATTAACCAGTTTACGATCAAGGAAGTAATATTTCATTTGTAAGCTAGTGAAACAAATTAAAACAAGTTATACCTCGTACATTTATTTCCGCTTCGTTTTTTCTATACTCTGATAGTGATTATTTTTCACATATGATGAATGTTTCTAATTTATACATATAAGAATGAAAGAGAACAGGCAGGAGCGAGAGAGGGGGGGGGGGGAAGAGGGAGATATATATTTATATATACGTATATAATATTGAAAGGAAATTTTCTTTATAGCTACTCTCTTATCTATTATACTGCTTTACTCTCTCTCTCTCTCTCGTTTCTTTTTCTTCCTCCTCCTTTTTTAACGTGTGGTTAGGTCAGGATAAGGTTACCATATTTATCGCCGATTCGTGAAATAGAGATCATCCAAATTTGTTGCCAATCGCTTATAAGCGGAGGAGTTAATACACAGTAGATAAACTATATAGTTAAAAACCCCAAAAATACTAAAAATAAAAGTTAAAAATACAAAGCATTTAATATCATGCTGAAAATATCATCTTCCCTCCTGTGGTACACGTGTGTATCTCGTTTTTAACGGTTTTAAATGGTTTTGGTAATTCTTTTTTCGAGTTCAAACATGAAGTACATTATATGTGCGCATTTCAAATGGTCTTAGTAAAGATATTGAACCAAATTAATTAAATAATTAATTAACAAAATTATTTTTAAAGGGCATTTTGACACACAAACACACAAATTAATTTTTTTAAAGAAAAGTATTTTTATTAATATTTTGTGCTCAGGTGTGAGAAGGTTACAAATAAATTTAAAAAAACCAATATCATTATTATTTTTTAGCATTTTTTGAACATTATTTGTTTTTGCCTAAGAAGTTAGTGTCAGATTGTAGATGATTGTGGTATGTAATAATGCATACCGCAATTATCCGCGATATAGTAAATGCATACTTTAACGAAAAAAACATGTTGTTGCTGGAAATCAGACCTCCGAATCATCAAAAGCAGGCGCGAACATTTGTTTTCAAATTTATATTTAAAAAAAAAGACCTTTCAAGTTTCTAATATAATCAACCATTCTGGCAGGATTCCCATGTATAAAACCTATGACGATGAAATTTGAATTAATACTACGACTTTTTCATTAGAAAATCACACCTATTACATCTTACATATAAATCGCCGGTTGTTTTTCTTATCTTTTATCGATTGAATAGGCTGTGCTAGTCTATGTGCAGAGACAGACCGGTATAATCTGTGCTAATTTTCATTAAAGCGATATGTGATATATTTTCTTCAAAAAACTAGAACATATCCAATGCTATGCGTTACATGAATCGCACTTGATACCAAAGCTCTCTATCGGCTGACACGATATTCCTGATTCAGAAAATCTGTTTGTTCACCCGGAAATACGAAATCGTAATAAAGCATCTGGAAACAGTTTTTGTATCATCTGGGCGGATAGGAATACGGAAGAATGAACCATATCACACTTCTATTTCCTATCTTCATGCCTACATTGTTTTTATTTTTCGCATGGGACCCTTATACTTACGAAAATTTTAGATTTATCCATAATTTTTCCGTTCGTTTCCTACATTAAATATTAAAATTTACATTTGCCTGCTTATAATCAACTTATGCGGTATCCTAGAGATATAAATGACTGAAACACAACAGCCATTTCAAACTGTTATGAAATTCTTGATCTAAAATGTAGTTAATAATAAACAAAGACTATTTCTCA
Organism: Pholcus phalangioides; assembly: GCF_987345545.1. NCBI lineage: Eukaryota > Metazoa > Arthropoda > Arachnida > Araneae > Pholcidae > Pholcus > Pholcus phalangioides. The sequence goes on from NW_028301594.1 coordinate 6,542,917, forward strand.
TCATGAAATTTATGCAGTAACTGAAACTCAAATAGGAAATTTTTCTTCATAAGAGAAATGCATTAAGCAATGCTTCATAGCAATATTCATTAAGCAATATTCATGATCTCAGAATCCGAATCGAGTCATTTATGAATGATTTCTATTTTGTACATCGACAATACCTGCAGCAGTCATTGGGGACATAAAGTCATCATTTTTTGGATCTGTACTATGGCTGTCAAACACAATCAACGTAATAATAATTTTTTACGATATTTTGAATCTTTGAACGTCGAGAAAAAGACACTAATACGGAAACATTTCTAATTCACAAAATAAATGTATATATTCTGTCACCGATCACACATAATAATATTAATATGAAGATAACAAATGCTAGAGATATACTCACAACATGGTCTTTAATGGAATTTACCAGTATTGCATTTGACATGTTTTCATTAGAACTGTTAATAAAAATTTTGAAAGGATTTTTTGAAAATTAAAGGCTTATGTCAGATTCAAGTGCAACAATTAGAAGTTTATTCAAAGTTGTTTTATATTTAAGAAGTGTTAAATTTGCTGTAGTATTTTTCCTTCAATATCAGAGATTTTTCACTCATATTCGTAGATTTATTATCATTGTATTGTTAGTAGTGTTTTGATAATTAAATATCTTCACGGCTTATCATTCTTTAAAATTTTTATGTTAATTCGTTTTTAAGACATCTTCCCATTTTTGTCGGAATTACAAAAGTTTTCTATACGATATAACTGATCATATGAAATACGTATTTGGTGAAAAAAATATTGGCTGGTCATTTAATGTTTTTTTTGTTATTATACATGTTCTGTAAGTCCTAATTCGGCTTTTATCTCATTAGCCGTTCATCGTAGAGGTATGGTTCTAATTTTAAAACATGTGTTCAGAAATCACCGTTTTCCAGTTTTGAAATTGAAAATACACTGTCTCACAAAATAAAAAAAACCTAAACTTTTTATACGGTACCAATGCTCTCTAACTTTTGTTAAGAAAATTGTAGCTCCGTCTCTTTTGAGCCCAACAAAAAAAAAATGCCGCGTTTCTAAGTGCAATATTCGCTGAAGTATTTGAATTCAAAAATCTGAGAAAAAGTTGTGACAGAACAACATAATGAGCTTGTCCGTTGATGCTGTTCTTTCCAAACTTTTCTCAAAATTTGAATTCAAGTATCACAGCGAATGTTGCACTTAAAAGCACGAGATTATTTTTGTGGTTCTCAGAAGAGACAGGCAACAACTTTCTGAATTAAAGTTAGAGGACTAGGGGACCGTATAGAAATTTAGATTTTATTTTGTGGAACACCGTATTTTCACTCTTATAACTAACTGGAACAGAGTTATTTCTGATTATATTTTGAGCAATTTTTTCAATTAGAACCATACTTCTAAGACAAACATTTGATGAGATAAAGTTCGAATTCGGATTTACAGGACATCCTGTATATTAAAAGTTAATTTTATTTAATTAACAATTTAACAATTTGATTTCATTATTGTACAAGCAATGTATATATCATATGACATAATGATAATAATAATACTTCATTTGCCTATGGGGCCAGACCTATGCAAGGATGACGTACACAGATAAAATATGCAATTTATCCATTAATGTAAAATATTAATGAGAAAATATCTAGAGAATCTTTGTTAAATTTACTTCTGTTTAGGGACAAGAAATACAGGATACAATTTTCGGAAATAAAATTTTTTGTGAAATTATTGATACACACAGATAGATAGAACCGCTCACAAACCCGGACTAATGCAAAGCAACTTACTTCCGTTACTTCAAAAAAGGCAAGGTTGTGTCGGAAAAATTAGCAAATATTAATAGTAGTGGTTTCCTTGCCGTGCTTGCAAGTATCAAGTCACTCGTGTCGTTCTCCCTATGAAGACAGCTATCAAGTCGATGTAACGCATAATATGAAATTATTGATATAGTTGGATATACCAAAAATAGAAGGTAGCACCTCTAACACACATTAACATTCGTTTAGTATTAGCTACACTACGCGCTGTCGGGTTTCTATTTTTTATAATTTGATAATCCTTATGGAGCTGAAACATGGACACTAACAAGCAAGACGATACAAAGGCTACAGACAACACAAAGGAGCATGGAAAGATGTATACTAGGCATCATAAAGAAAGACAGAAAACGAATCACCTGTATAAGGAACCCACACAAAGGCATATGATATCATGGAAAGAATTAAACGTTCCAAATGGAAAAGGGCTGGACGTATTGCAAGAAGATAGGACAACAGATGGACCACAAGTATTCTAGAGTGGTACTCCCGTGGTGTTGAACATCCGAGAAGGCGTTCCCACTCAAGATGGATCGACGAGATCAGGAAAGTGTCAGGATGGAATCAACTGGATGGCTAAAGCATCAGACAGAGCAAAATGGAATAATTTAGAAGAGACTTTCATCCAGCAGTGGATTAAAAATGGCTGCTGCTGCTGATGGTGATGATGAATGTGATAACACCTTGAAAATAATTAAATAATTGCACCACAGAGAAGTGACTCCGTAAAAAACTGCAAAAATTCGAAATTACAATATTTGCATATAATTATGTAAGATCGACTGGATTATTATTGATCGCAGATTGTTTAAATCTGGAAAATAATTGGAATAAATAATACGAGTAATAATATCATTTCTCGTAATAAAAAGGCAATGATTTACCGAGGAATTTTTGGATGTAAATGAAGTTATCTCGGTCATTTTAAATTCATATTGAATAAAAAAAGTGAAGCTCGATTTATTTATTAATCAATATTTTCAATCAGCGATCCATTCCACTCTCGATGCCACTCCTATTTTACTTCATGTACTTTCAGTAAATTGAATAAAATCTAGGAAATTGAATTAGGACTTAATTTTGAAATGTGACTTCTGAATTTTTTTTTTACTATCAATATGTTTTCGTGACTTCATTATCATTATATGTATCATCGTAAGTATTGATTCTACTTCTCGTATTGATTACTAATTTCATTTGAAACATTTTAAATAGTTTGTTTATTGAAAACACAAACTTGCACAAAATTATTACAAAATTGCACAAAAATAATTTGGAAAAGTTTCGTATATGAATTCGTTTATACAGATAGAACTCATATTGCATGAGTTATATAATACACCTTATCTAGCTTATGCGAAGATATATTTTGGCAAGATAGAAAATTCAACCGTCCTTGAAGGGAATCGAACCCACGCCCTAGACCACTAGGCTACAGAAGTAATGAACATCACAATCTTTCCTTGGAACTCGCGTGCACTGAACGGGACCGTACAGGGAAGATCGTACCTAACTCGGACCAAAGCTCGCAATTGCCGACATTGCCGCGAAATGGCGACTTATCCGATCATGACGTCACTCTCCGCTATCAATACAAAGGGTTTTTTGTAACAGCTGTTGAAAAAAACCTTCGTATGGATAGCGAAAAGTGACATCATCCTCGGATATAACTTATACTGTTTCCTTTGGCATTATTGATAGCTGAAATATTGGCCTGTGTGGATGTCTGCGGAATAATAGAGCACTCAACTAATTAATTTGTGTATACAGTCGAATTCCGTTTTAGCGAATACCGTTATAGCGGAAATCTCGTTTTAACGAACATTTTTTTAATCCTCCAGATATGTTTGAAGGAACAATGCAAAATCCTAGAATTCCTTTATAACAAAATTTTGTTATAACGAAGTGATTTCTCCGGTCTCTTGGAGTTCGTTATAACGGGATTCGACTGTATTTAAAATATTTATGCTACTCTTAATAGAATAAAAATGGCAATCAGTGAAATTAGTACCTCTTTTTATCGCATCGAAAAAAATATATATTTCGTAGCATTTGAATGATAATTCGCTTAGATATCGGTGACATTGAAATACGTAATTTCTCGACAAATTCTTCAATAGTTATTTTACTCTACAAGATGTATCAAAAATCTAAATTTTTTTTCAAAAATATGGACGGATTTCTTTTTACACGTTACGGATAAAACTTCTTACTGAACAACAGGTAGTATAGGAATCTTTTCAAATTTCTATAAATTAATAGTCTACATGGAGGTATTTTTTTATGCTTTATATAACTTTTCATATAGAGTCGAATCCCGTTATAACGAATGCGTAGAGACCGGAGAAATCAGTTCACTGTAACGAAATTTCGTTATAAATGAATTCCAAGTATTTGCATTATTTCTATGTAAACTTATCTAGGAGATTAGGAAAGATTTCCTGAAAACGAGATTTTTTCGCTATAACGGTAATCGTTAAAACGGGATTCGACTGTATTATTTTAATTTCAGAATCAACAGTAGAACTGTAATTCGTTTCCGACATTGTTCCTGAAACACTTCGTATACAGGAATCACAGGTAAGCTCTTGCTGCTTGCTTCTCATGCTGGAATAACACGCGAACCGTGATCCTAGACACACACACACACACATTACTTCCAATTGGGAAAATATACCCAAATAGCGTGTAGACCACCCATGCGTCATTCATATTGCACAAGGGGTTGTATAATTATAAAATTAAAAAAAAAATTAACTTTTTTATTTGGTTAACGGACAAGCTCAACTTACGCTTCATTCCCAAAGCAGAATGTTTCTGCGACGAGCCCTCGGCTGACTGGAAATGTTCTGCGGTAAAAATCCCCATACATGTAATAGTGTTTTTTGCACTTTTTCTTAAAATTCTTCCGAATTGTTCTGCAGTAGCGGTAATTGTTCTGCGACGTACGTCGCAGATTTTGACATATTCTGCTTTAGGGGTGCTTCATATGCTGTTCATTCGTTGATTTTAAGTGATTTCAAATTCAAATAGCTCAGCGAATATTGCAATTGAAGAGATGAAAATTTTTGGGCCTCATTAGAGACAGGGCAAAACTTTTTGTATTTGGTTTTTTGGGACAGGATGATCAAGTAGAGGAATTAATTCTTTTATTTCAATATCTACACACACAGCACTTTTTTTGCAATCGAATGACGTATCTTAGGTCTATACATTATTTGAGTAGTTTTCCCCACATAGCTGTGTACTTCCAGGATCAACATTTCCCGAGTTGTTTCAGGATAAATCTTCTCTATCGGGTGTTTTAACCTCAATATGTTTTCCTGAAGTTATCATCAACAATTTCTTTTTTGTTACCGTAAGCACTAGAAAAATTGGCGATTTAATACTATTAGAAATGCCTATCAAATTATTAAAATCTCATAGGAATCACTGAAAACAAATTTCAAGAAAATAGTTTGAAACAATCCAGTATGGAATCTATTTTATATTGAAATAACTCGTCATGTTTTCTTTAGCATTTCGGATATCAGAAATCTCGACCGTATTACCTGAGTGATGCCTTACGGAGTAATAGAATATTTGGTTCTTTCCTTTGTGTTTCGTATCGCGACATGCGTGAATGGCAAAGAGCGTTGAGAAATATACTGTACATACAAAATATAATAAAAAGTCTTTTCACGTCCCTGACGGGAAAGAAAAAAGACCACAGAGAGCCATGCACAACCATGCTTTTACTCTTTCATGTCTCATCTTTCTCCCACATCTTAAAATGTCGTTGGTTGACAATGTACTTCAGCGCGTGCTCGGAATCTCTAAGAAATGGGTTTTATGACTGCCAGAAAAAGTAATAGTAAAAACATTTAGTGTGTTTTTATATCATCCATTCTTCTTCATTTTTGTATTTCTTTTTGAACGTAAAAAAAATAAATATTTTCTTCGGAAATAATAGTTCTCTAATAAGAAAATTGACGGAGGAGAATTCGTATCTTGAAAAAAGAGACAGTCAATACTTTTTTTGTATATTACAAGAATACAAGAATACAAATACAACGACACAACAGGCAAATTGCCCAACGAGCTGGCTGACTTAAGAACATCATGGATCCCCGAGCCATTTTTTGGAGGCCCTACCTACTACTACTACACCACACTCACACATGCACCCCGCCCATCCCCCCCCGCGGAACCCTCCAACGAATCGGTACATGCGGGAATGTGCGTGTACGTGTAGTGAAACCTGACGTGAAGTTTTTTGTTGTTTCTCTGTAATGCTTGTTATGTGTAATTATATTTACTATTATATGTATTTAGTAGTTATATGTATTAACTATTACGTTGATTATTCTACAAAAAATCGTTTAACTGTGAGTAAAATTGCATGCTAGTAAATGTTGGAGGGGGATTGTCATCACTAGAATCGAAATTTCATAGCTTCATTTTTTTTTTACTATTTCATTCATTTATGTTTTCTTTTAGGCGGACCCGGTTAGAGATGAGCTTCCAAAACACAACAAAGGCTGTCGAAAAGCTCTTTGGAAATTGTGAAAAATTCCATCATTTTAAACGATGAAAGCATCGCATCAACATTTCATGTCATTTAAAAAGGTTTTTTTCTCTTCCCCCCCCCCCCCCTCCCATCATGGCTTTTATAAGTAAAGGACAATTCCCCTCTTCGTTCTCCTATTGAAGGTAAAATAATGTTGAAAGCATCTATCTCTGTCTAAAATCTAAAAAAAAATTTTAGATGAAAAGTTTTTGCAGTTTTTATTTGGTTTTTTTACAAATGGCTATTTGTAAATAGTTTGTTAATTCGTTTTATTCAGTATTATTAAATTAATAATGTTTTTACCGATAAATATCTAAGCTTTACCCTTTGAAAAATCTGCAAGTTAAATCAATTCTCTACAAAATCATCGATTTTGTTTTAAAAATGATTCACACTAAACACTTTTTAAATCACCGATTTTCTGATTAATTGGCATTTTGCTGGAAATTATTTCAGTGACATAACCCGAAAAGTTCATTCATTTAGCTTCACATAAATATTCCGATATAATCTTCTCAAGTAAATTTCTTAAAATGTTTTGTCTTGAATTATCAGTTAAAAACAACATAAAAAAGGCATTTTTGGCAGCCATAAAGAGTATTTTGAATTTTTCCTATCTCATTTTCTGCATAAAGACTTATAAAAGGTTGAGATTAAAAAAAGAAGGATCTTAGTGTGCAGAGCATCTCTCTTTACATTCGTCCTAGCGTCACAATACCAATTCCTTCTACCCTTTTCTTCAAGCTAGAGACAGAATTTTATGAAATAGACCTGTTTCACGTTAGTCTCATCCCGTATATTAGGTTTCTTGGTGATCCTCAAGTTCACCTTCCACTGTCCTTTCATCTTTTTTATCATTTTTGTTGATTGAATTGATTTATCATTTTTGTTGATTCAATTGATTTGTCATTTTTGTTGATTCAATTGATTTATCATTTTTGTCGATTCAATTGATTTATCATTTTTGTCGATTCAATTGATTTATCATTTTTGTCGATTCAATTGATTTATCATTTTTGTTGATTCAATTGATTTATCATTTTTGTTGATTCAATTGATTTATCATTTTTGTTGATTCAATTGATTTATCATTTTTGTTGATTCAATTGTTTTGTCATTTATGTTATGTGTTCAAGAAGCCACCATCTGTCTTCGAATTCGGAAGAAAAATTCAATAGGTAGTTTTTCCTGTATGTATTACCGGATCAATAACGAAAAACAAGACGAAATACAGTAGAACTTTGTTGCATAGTCGAAAAAGTACAAAAAATATTTCGCACTAAACGAATTTTGTATTAGCTAACAAAACGGTGAAATGATTGTGTCAAACGTGAGAAATATTTCATTCTTATTAAGCGGAAATTATATTCAGCATGTTTGCCTTGAGTAGATTCGACTATACTCCCATTTCAGCATTAAGTTCAATTTTTAGCATTAAATTCAAGACAAATTTGTACTTTTAAGTTCCTTCCTTTCGTCCATGGGATGAGTTTTGGTGCAGAAAGTAAAATAATTCGATAAAAAAACATTGTGTTACTGATTCTATAAGAGGCCTATACATTTGGCAGTTGGTAAATCGAATAATTTTAGTTACATCATTTTTTACTGAAATTAATTTTACTAGAAATGGAAGACGAAGTTCTCTCTCTTATGTCATTTTTATAGTTTTATGCAGCATTATTTTTAGGTTTTTAGGGCATAAATGCATTTTTTACGGAGGATTTTCAAGCAGATTTTAGGACATAAAAATGCTAGCCCTAAACATCAGTTTTATAGTAAAACATCGTCGTAATCGACGAAATTCTGCCATCATTCGTATTTTTTGTATTTACATTTTCGAATTCTTTTTTTCAGGGATCTATATTTTTGAACCGAACCTCGACATTTATTTCTGGACATCGTTCCACGAATTCAGATTCGTGGAAACATCATAAAAGAATGCTTTCGTTGGTTATTCGTCTTTGCTGTCTGAAAATTGTTTCCTGAATTCGATATCACTGACTTACGCTTCTGTCAGAAATGTCTCCGAGATTTATAACGTACTTGTTCAAGATGCCGATCAGAATGAAACTTTCGGGTCAGAGTGAATGCTCCAGTACTAAAGTATTGTGAAAACAAATTTTGACATTTTGATTTATCTCTATTCACCAAAAATTTCGTCATTCATAAATATTTTCTTTTTTCTGTCATATGAGCAGCACGCAGAGGCGGGCGGCCGTCAAATTCTCTGTATTATAGCATATCATTAGCATATATTGTTGCACATCTTATCTCACATACACTCACGTACAAAGTGTTTTATGATTTTTCGGAGGAATAAAAAATCTACGGCGTATTCTAAAGCAAAATAAAATGTTAAAAACGATCAGCCGCCTGGCAGTCGATGGGTTTTAAGGAGTAGCTTCTGACTGCAAGTCTGGATTCGAATCCCGGTTCGGAAATGGATGTCCATTACCACAAAAAAAAATCGTTGGACCGGTCATAGTGATTTCTTCGGAATATGTGAAGATCACGTAAAAAAATGTTCACGTTTGATCAGCAAAATAATGTAGGAGAGCGGTGGTAAAATTATAATTTAGGGAGATATAGGGAAAATAGAACTTTTTAATACAGTTATACACCAATAAAAAAATTTCAATCATTAAAATTTACATCCCTCCCCTCTCTGTTACACCCAGAGAATTTTTCATTTTCAATTATTCCAATAGTTTATTATTATTATCATACAAATACAACAATATGAGAAATAATAGGAAAAGATTTTATGGTAAATATTTAAATTTCTGCCGCTTTTGATGACGATCTTCATCCTTTAAAGTCTTAGTCATGTTGTAAAAAAATGGCAGAAATCTAGAAATTCAATTACCGATATCTCGATAAATTATATCTTTCAAGTGTTACTGATAATTATATTTCTTTTAGTATAATAGACTCATTTAGAAGTTTTCATTTCTACAGGAATAAACCTCAAACATTTCAGTTACAAAGCTACCAGGTTCGGTATTGGGAAGAGCATTCATTAAACATTTCTGTAATAATTAATTATATATCGGATTTTTATATAGTTTGTATTACTGAATGAATGAATGAACGCCAGGGTCTCTGCCACTGGACTTATCCCGTTGCCGAGATCTCTTCCAGCCCAGCTTCGTGGCAGAGTCTGGAACAAAGTGAGTGTATACACCTAACAGTCTGAGTGTGTAGCTAGTGTTGTGTATGGTATTTCAGTGCTGCCATCTATACTTCAAATTGTGAATGAAGTGTAATGATTGAATATTTGTAACATTGTAGGCCTGTTGCTCTCTGTGGCGAGACTTTTTAACGGGGAGATCGGCTCGCATTCGCGCCTTGAAGTTGGGAACCACAGAAAGCCAACTTCAGCCGACCACCGCTGCGGGGTTCGAACCCGGAAGTTTGTATTACTGTAAGCAAAATTCAAAATTTTCTTAATAGAGCTTCAAAACTCCCAAACAATATAATTCTAGAACTATGATTCACAAAATGAGTTGGAATGTGCAATAAATTCGTCGTTACATGGAAAGGTGAGGTTTCATAATTAGTCCAGAATAAAGCCAAGAGATGGCAACACGCACTGCTGGTAATTCTTATGAACTCAAGCGTCACTCGCTTTACGCGATAAATTCCGCAAAACTGTCGCGTAAGACAAAATCGAGTATAGTGAGTTGAATTTAATGTTAGACAGATAGGGATTTTTGGATGTTGGGTTCAATTTTTTAAATCCTTCTGAAGAAAATGAACAGCAAAGGAACTTTTTTCGAAGAATTAATTATTAAACTTATACGAATAAAGCCCGTGAATTTAGGCGACATGAATTATTTAAATTAATACTCTTTCTGTTTTCACTAATTCTGATGGATTCTAGTGAGTGTAGATGCTTTCTTTCCTGAAGGAACCTGGTATGACTGGTTGATAACACTTTTTATTAAAGCAGTCAAGATTAGGCAAACAAGCAGCATTTTTCGTCCCCTTATAAAAACTTTTGTTGCAAAGCTAGAGAGTTTCGTATATTTCTCTCAAATATGAAAATTATAGTTTCACTGGAACCGCTTTTTCGGATCAAATTTCTCATGGCATTATCAATGTGTTACCAAACGTTCATCAGTAAAGTCTGGTGAGTTGTATTTGAGAATTTCTATCATATTTCTCTCAGTTTACATCATCAAATCCAACGTATTTCGTAGTTAAAGGATTTAACTATGTTATATCTTCAATTTGCTTCAATTTTCTGGGATTAAAGTTAAATTCCCAGTCAAATTTTGCAGGTTGGAGAATACCTGAAATCAACTTTAAAAAAATCGCGTTATAGCGAAATCGCGTAAAACGAAAATGCATAAAGTGAGGGATATCTGTATTCAAACACTGGAATAATTTAAAATCTGTGAGTCTTGTGGATTAATTTCAGTAGATACATTGCGGAAGGCGACTTCAAATTTCATTCTCTACTTGCCTCATGTTATTCCAATGCAAGAAGTCTATTTCTAATGCATTCCTTTTGCCTGGGTACACGGTATTTTGATTATTATTTTGCCAGTAGGACTGGCAAAACAGTCAACAGTCTCAGAAACATGTAAATTTTTTGTTGAGTTCAGGTTGAACTGTTGACTGTTTTTTGTTGAGTAATTTGTTGTGAGTTATTATTTTGCTGGTGTTCGTTGTAAAGAACAGTTTTCCCACTGTTCATAAGATATTGCAAGGAGACTATGGCGTCATTTATCGGTTGTGATTTCAACTTATTTCGAAAATCACCTTTTATAATAATCTGCTGCCTGCTTACTGGATATAGACTGCCATTTATTCTATCTTCCTACGAACCACTGTGTCGGAGTTATGTCTTTTTAAAGTTAAGGATTGCTTACCGAAATACCCTTTGCATACTGTCATGAAATGCGATGAATATTTTTAAGTATAACATGTATACCTTCCAGTGATTGTTTACGTTCCGTAAAATAGCCAAAATTTCAAACTGTAAATACAGAATACAAAGATAATATACAAACCCTGCTTGCACTGATCATGGTTTCGCATGGCTTGAAAATTACCTAAGAGCAATGTTGATAAATGCGAAATTCCAAAACTTCACAATAAGACGTTTTAACATCAAATAACTCTGGCATCGCAGACTTCCCTTCCAAATTTTCGTGTAATGTTACAGTTTAGAAAGCCTTAGAGTTGCATACTTAAGCCTCTATTTATTGCTTCAAAGATTGACGATTACGTGCGCTTCTAAAGATTGTAGAACTCTATGAATAAAAATAACATTTCTGTAATTCGTAAACAACATTACTTATACCAGAAAATGAAAAAAATACGATAAAAAAGATGAAGCAAATTTAGTCGTTTCTTAGTGTAAGTGAACCACGTCAGACTCAAAGGATCAAGCTCACATAAACGAAGCCAATTCTCATGAAATAGATGGCGGCCTGTGTTGTTGAAAATATTTCAAGTTCTTAACAAAAACTTCCTTAAGAAAAATTTCCCTTTTTCCACTTCCTTGGACTTCCAATAATTTTTGGGGAAAAATTGATGGTTTTTTTAATTTCTTCTTTCTTCAAAGCCTTTAGAATAAAATGGAAAATGTATTCGCGAACATTATTTTCTGCTTCATTTCCTTAGAAGAAAAGTTAAATAAATTTATCTCCTCCTGATCTGCCCGATCATTTTTTTTAACGTAGTACAATAATACATGCAAGTACAGTAAAATCTCCCAACAACAGCCGCTAACGGGAATGTAAAAATGTGGCCGGTATATATATTGGGAGGTGCCCGTTATTGGGAGTGGTAGTTTCTTTCTGGAAAAAACACAACTAAAACTTGCGATTCATGTACACAACTTGTGAAATGACAATTCATTTTGTAACTGATTAAGATAGTTATATTAAAATATATTATTATACCTCAATAATATATTATTATAATTGATTATTCGATCGACAGCGCTGTTATACATCCTAAAATTCAGGCTTGCAGTGCTCAGGTAGAACACAACGAGCGAGAAAAACTGTTATGGACAGTGTTTGATACAGAAAACCAAAGTTCTTTTCAGCTCAAATAACTCATAAACGGTTATAAAAAACATTCTTTCAAGTAAAAAAAGTTTCCGAAAAACGTGCCAATTTTAAATGCGTAGACGGTCCCCTTGTCTTCCAACTTCCAATCAAAAAGTTCTCTTGAGTCCAAATAAAAATGGCCATATTTTTGAGTGCAATATTAAATGATATATTTGACTTCAAAAATCTCTGAAAATGAGGTAAAGAACAATATATGAAACACAAATCAAGCTTGTCCCTTAAACCCTTCTCGCACAGGCTATTGGTAACAAATTTGGATGATCTGTATTTGAAGTATAAGTGATAAAACTCAAAAAAACAGATTTACATATTAGGGGGGTGAGGGGGTAACATATCGTAGTAAATTTCACTTTCGTCCTCAACTTCTCTTTCCCATCCTCTGCTATTAGTTCTCTCTCTCTCTCTCTCTCTCTCTCTCTCTCTCTTTCTCTGTCTCTCTTTCTCTCTTATAAGTATATAAGGATACATAATATGGGGAGGGAGAATCACTAAACAGGAGTATAGAAAAGAAATGGGGAGGGGAAAAACAGCTTCTAATCATAGGGTTGCAATGAAGCTTCGCGATGATGAGAAAAGAGGCAAAAAAATTGGGAGAGCTTGAATGAATTTATTATACTTACGTTTGAACGAGATATCTCGTATAATATATGCTGTTCGCTTCATTTTCAGCGATTTTCGAACCCAAAAAAAATGTCCCAGTTAATATTGCACTCAGAAACATGTAAATTTTTTGTTGGGCTCAGGTGAGGCCGAGCAAAAGTTTTCTATTTAAAAGTTTAAAATTGGAGGTAGAAATGCAAATAATTAAATTTTGTATCGCGCTACACATATGGCTCCTGCTAAAGAAATTACAAATCTGAAATTGGCACGATATTTTTGCTAATTAAAAACGCCTTTCTATAACCAACGGTTTATGAGTGTTTTGAGCTGAAAACGGACTTAAGTGTTTACCCTGTAGATAAAAGTCCCCATTCAAAGTATAGAATCTTCTCAAAACGGCTGGCCACTTCTCAATTTCCCCAGACTTCACATATCAGTTCACTACGCGACTACCAGCTCCTTCGCGAATACATCAGACTTGGAACATGGAGGTTTAACATATCGCATTTTTATGACATGTACATATCACATTTGGTTTCAATCTTCTACGAAATTCCATGTTTTCTTACAAACCTTTCTTCTGGTTCCAACATTTTTCATAATTATTACAATGCTGCTCAAACTATATTAGCGATAAGCTGTGTATGATTCAAATGTAAAGCTTTGAATCTTTGTGACATTGTTGAATTTAATCATTGTGCTTTTTGTGAATATTTTGTGAATAAGTGCAAATTTCTGATTTTCTATGTGGGGAAAACGCCATTCGTACCACTATCAGAGAGTTGAAGCAGCGTTCAAACATCAAATGCTCCTTTTTTTTATTGAATATAACAGGGTGCTCCGTAAATTCGCAAATAGTTTTAAAACTCAGGAAAATTGAAGGAATCGGTATATTTGGATTCGGTGCGTGAAAAAGTTATTCTCAAATTCTTGTCATTAGAGGACGGGCGCTACACAAGAACAAATCACAGAAATCCATGGAAGAAACTTTTTTTAATCCCTTCTGCAACCGAAACGTTCGTATAGCTTCAGTCGGCGATTCGTGGTAAAACAACTTCACCAACAGTGCTTTATCCACCAATGTCACCATCATAATGGCAACTTCATGTTTGCGTGCCAGGAACAGGAAAATTCGGAAATGAGCTGTTAATCGTGCACCTTGCATTTTATAATGTTCTGATTTGCATATTTTTAGCAATTTGCTTTCGTGCAGCGCCCTATATCAAAGAAAATTTGAATTTAATTTTTTTCTGTACCAAAATTTTTTCCCTTCATTAGAATAAGTTTTACACAAACCGAATTTAAGTATAGCAATTCCTTTAATTCTTATGAAATTTTACCCTAGTTAAGAATTTATGGGACACCCCGTACTTTAAGTATTAGGAACATGCAATAACCAAACTATACGCATCTATCTAAATCTGTCCTTTTACAGGAAAAAAAACCCATCAATTTTCTTTATAAGGTGCTTCTAAATATACCAATTATTATCGTTGGTGTTAATTCTGTTGCTATGCATGTCATGTTAAAGCCCATTGCAATGCGAAATAGCGGTAGATTCTACAAACAATCGTCTGTTAGATCGAATGAACACGTCCGTAATCATGCTCCGTATAATTGTCTAATTATCGTTTGACATTTCAGGTTGAACGTGAACAACTTTACCCGTACTATACCATTACACCCAAACGTTATCGAATGGATTACGAACTCAATTACAACAAACGATGTGAGACTTTTTTATTATTATTATTTTTTAACATTATCCTTATTCGTTTAAGCCATTTCGTATTAGATCACTCACCTAAACTTTTTGTTTCATCGCCCCCTTTTTCAGAAAATTAGTCTTCTCATCGCCTCCCAACTCAAGCCAATACATTCAGAGTGTCTCCCAATCAACTGACAGTTTCCAAAATGGGATAGCAAGGCTGTGACGGATATTAAAGTCATTATTCTTGCAGAATATGACTGTACGAAGTCAGGAATTTCAGTTACGTCATTCATGTTGCAAGGGGTTGTATAATTATTAAAATTAAAATTAAAAATTTCTTACGGACACACTGTGCCCCAAAAACCTAATTAGAATGTTGTTGCCCTGTCTCTTCTAATGCCAACAAAACATTTCCATGTTTTTAAGATATTTAAATTCAAAAATTGGATGAAAGTTGGGAAAGAAGAGCAAAAACTAACGGACAACTCCTCTTTCCAAACTTTTCTCCGTTTTTCGTATTCCAATATATCAACGAATATTGCACTTGGAAACGTGGACATTTTTTCGTTGGCGAAAGTTGTGACAGGGCAACAACTTGCTAATTTGGTTTTCGGCATAGGGTGTTCGTATGAAAAGTTAATTTTTTGTTTTAATAACTATGCAATCCCTTGCAACATGAACGAGGACCTAATCTGTGATTTTGTCATAAAGGTTATGACGTTATTTTGATGAATTAAATTATTTCTGAACAGTGTTTCAAGTCTGGCATTGTGTCGGGACTTTTTTTAAAAAGATATTTAACCGGTTCCAAATTAAAATTATGGCAGTTAAACATCAAACAACACCCTCTCGGAAGATACAGGTGACGCAAAAGCAAACCAAAGACTGAGAACTCATTCATGAAACCAATCACACGATCTGGAGGTCGAGTCCGGTTCACTGATTTTTATCGTGCCCAACATTAACCCTGGGAGGAATTACTGTAGAGAATCACGCGAAATTCTTATTTTTCAGTATTATCATATTCTGTACATTGGCTCTCCTACCAAGCAGGCTCTGGTCACGTCGAAAGAATCTCAGTGAAGCACGAAAGCCTGTATAACCAAGTGGAGATTGAGATGTAGTTCGGAAAGAAAATTCACATTTCTTTGCGGGGAACCGAACCACCAGTCGATCACTATCCGGGCGAGTGTTCGAACCATTGAACTGAGACATTTTCCTTCCTTAGAGTCTAAGGAAGGAAAATGTCTGTCCTCTGTAGTTCAATGGTAAGAACACTCACCCGGATAGTGAGAGATTGGTGGCTCGATCCCCCACAGAGGAATGCGAATTTTCTTTCCGAACTACATCTCAATCTCCGCTTGGTTATCCAGGTTTTCATACTTTGCATGAACAGCGGAGAGTGTCATTGTTTCTCTCCACAATCTCAGTAAAGTCTGTACTGAAGAACGAGGTGATCACGTGACCGGATGCCCATTCGGCGAGTCCGAAAGGGGACCTGTAAATGTACCTGTAATAACTTCATAATTAAATATCATATTCATAAATTAGTCTCATAAGGAGCCAGATGCGTCACCTTAGAAAGCTTATCATAAGTTTTGAACCCGATATATATTCTTCATATGAAATTGTGCCACGGGAGGGTTACGGATTCATGGTAATTGTTAGCTTGTTATTAAACGTCATACACAATTTCAAAAATTTTAAAGCTTCACCCCGAAACATTTTCTTGAGCAAATAACTGAAATCTCACTATTTACTCCAAACCTGCGAGAGAGATAGATTTTTCACTACAACAACATACATTAATAATACAAGACAGCGTTATATCACGTACATAATTTGTTGAGTTTCTGTATAAATCTCGAACTTTCTAATGGCTTCAGGAATAAATTGTGTTTTCTTGCGTTCGATAAATATTTAAAATTTCTGTTAGCGAATGCGTTTTAAACTCAATAGTGTTTTCCTTAAAGTCATGTACGCATCAGATACATGTGTAATCAGGAGAATCGCAAAAATGTTTTCTTAATTTAATGTTAAACACTTTCCAAGTAATTACGAAAAGATTTGTCAATAAGCCAACAAACTTTTTGTCGAACATCCGAAATAATTTTCCGTTTGTATTTCCACTTAATATACATTTGTTTCTACAAACGTGGCTCTCATCGAAACAATATTTTGTTTAATCGTATAATTCCTCTGTTATGAAATTAACGCAGTTTCTGAAATGATGGAGACGAGAGATGTGTTCTGAGTCGTAATAACCAAAAAGGTACGTTGCCATTTCTCTTCATTCAGGGTTTTGGAAAAACTTATTGCTGAAATTTCAGGAAACCTGAGTCAAAAGCGTGAGAGAATTGGAATGCTGTAGGAATGCGAGAATCCTTGTTTAATCCTTTTTGACTTTTTTTCTCCCTTCTATTAATCTTTTGATTACAGCTGGCATCAACTGTGCATCGTGTAATTAGCTTCTGCTCCGTTGGTTTTCTCTTTGGGGGATACGGAATCTGAAGAGACGAGTTTCATTTGGAAACAAGCCTTTCCCCCTCCCAAACTCAATGAAAATATGGAACAATAACCTACCCTCCTCCTTTCAAAATTAATTTACTCCGTCACCGTTTGGATTTATTCACTGAGACTTTCCTGGGGAAATGTATTAATAATGAAAGACGAGATAACGAATTGGAAACGTTTCCACACAAAAGATATCTGTAATTTCTAGATAAATCAGTAAGCAAGATTCTTCTCAAAACATTATGAAATTCGCGAAATTTCATAAAATTCGCTAGTTTTAGCTATTTTCATAAAAATAGTCTTGCAATTCCAAGCAGTGAGACAAAAAATGAGAAAGATGTCATGTTTTCAGCCTACAACATATGGAGGATTGAGAATCAAAGTGGTCAAAATCACTGAAGTGCACTCGCAAAGTATAGATGACGGCATTGAAAAATCAGACACAACACTATAGACATGCACTCGGATTATTGGGTTTCCATCTTAGAAGAACAGTTAAATAGTACTCTATACATCCTCTAAGGTTCCACACACTTTTTTTCGAGACTCTGCCTCGAAGCTGAGCAGGAAGACATTTCTAATGAATTGGTTACTTGCTGGAAAGTATTGTGTATGTGTTGTGTGCGGTTTACACAGAAATTTTGCCTCCGACATTTCGCCCCCGACATTTCACCTGCCCTGACCGTGGGAGTGACGAAGTGAGTGGGTGAGTGACTAAGTAAGTGACTGAGTGAGTGGGTCGATGACCATATTAGTGACTAAGTGAGTGGGTGGATGACCATATTAGTGACTAAGTGAGTGGGTGGATGACCATATGAGTGACGTAAAATTCGTTACGGACAAATTTTCTAAAACTACGAGTTCTATTTGTTTGATAAGTACTGCCAGCTATCATTTTAAATTGTGTGCAACAAATCAACATTCATTGCACCTTGGAATAATCTGTTAACATATCACTGCAAGTAATATTTTATCTCTCAAAAGAAGTAGTAAATAATAAATACAATTTTACATTTTGATCTATACTATTTATAAAACTAACAGACATTTAAATCTTTTAAACGTATGTTTGTTTGATAAAAAATGGATTTCAATAAGTAGGTATTGTTACAAAAATAGTATTTTAAGTAATAAATTGATGCGTTTTTCTATACATCACGCGTTCATTATTCTCCACACAAAAAACAGAATCTGAACAAACAAAGTCCACGCACTCAAAATCTCTGCAAACATCAGAGAGGCTGGTAATTCACGATTATATTCTAATAATGTTTCCTTAGAAATTCCTATTTCCGAATGTTCTAGAATTTTCCATTGTTCCTCCGGTGTATATCCAGAAACGACTTCCTCTTTAGTTTTACGATGACCAACTGTTAATGCGCGATTGTTTCTGTCTCAAACATCCGGGTCCCCGAACTCTAACAGCATCCCGTTATTTTTGTATTTTGTTTCAAATCCTGGATAGCTATATGTCCCAGGACTTTTCCGGAAAACGTTGTCATCTTCACGCATCGCTTGGTTTGGGAAATATCAAAAAAAAATAAATAAATAAACTACAAAAAAGGAAAAGAAGCATAATAATCGTCAGCTTACACGAAGGCTTTTTCCTCTTTCGTTGCCCAGTTTATATCTTTCCCACATATGAGCTGAACAAACTTTTCGAAAAATATTTTTTTTCTTCAAGAAAAGAGAAAATATTTTAGTTTCTTCTTCCCCTGAACGAATGTTTTCTTATTTTGGTGAGTTTCTTTCTCCTCCGTCGTATCTGAAGAAGTCATTGGAGTGGATTTAATGGTTGAAAAATAGGAGAATACGGACATTTTCTCTCTTTCGTCGGCAGTTTTGATGGAAACAAAGCAAAATATTCTGTAAAGTTTTATATGATATATACAATTTTACTGAATATATATAAAGTTTTATGTAAAGAGAAATATTTCCGTGCATAAAGTGTCCTGTAAGTGCTAATGCAGCCTTTATTTCAGCAACCGTTCATCATAGAGATATAGTTTTAATTCGGAAAGTGCTAAAAAGGCGCTCACAAATTACCCTGCACCGGTTTCGGGAGTGGAAATACAGTGTGTAACAAAATAAAATATCTAAATTTTTATACGGTCCTCTTGTCATCTAACTTCCAGTTAGAAAGTTGTTGCCCTTTATCTCTTAAGGTTAGCAGAAAAAATTCAGTGATTCTAAGTGCAATATTCGCTGAGATATTCGAATTAAAAAATCGGAGAAAGAGTTGGGAAGGACAACATAAATGAAAGAAAGGAACGTTTTCCGTTAGTTTTTGCTGTTCTTTCATAACTTTTCTCCAATTTTTGAATTCAAATATATTAGCAAATATTGCACTTAGATTACAAACATGGAAATTTTTTTCCGTTCGCCTCAGAAGATACAGGGCAACGACTTTACAATTGGAAGTTGGAGAACAACGGGACCGTATAAAAATTTAATTTTTATTTATTTTATGGCACACTGTATTTTCACTCTCAAAACTGGTACAGGGTAATTTTTAAACGTGTTTTGAGCATTTTTCAAACTAAAAATCTTATACAAGATATACGGAAGACTGGATGTTGTGAAGATATTTATTATTTGAGATTTTGAGATGTTAATTTTTTTTAGGAAGGAAAAAACTCATCCCTGCCTCTACCGGTATTCCATATCTTCCGTATATCTTGTATTAACAAGTGAAGAGCGACATTCACGTCGTATAAAAATCTTATCTCTACTACAAACGGATGATGAGATAAAAGCCGCATCGGCACTTGCAGGACACACTGTATTACATGTTTAAAGTTACACATTACAAAGTTAAACATTAAAGTTACAGTTAAACATTACATAAAGTTTTCATGTGCGCTCATTTTGTTTAAATTATAAGTGATAGAGACGGATCTTGTGAAAACGTCACTTATGGGAGCCTAAATTTATTTATTAACCTATTATTTAATTAACCTATTTTTTTAATATGGGGAAAACCTAATAAAAATCATTTCATAAGCGGGGTGACTTAATATCGTATGCGCTCAATTTTTTAATATGCAATGATACCCCAGCTGACATTTATACGTTTTTTTATATTATAACTGTGTGTATACACGATGATATTATTGGAATCTCGTACTTGAATGTACATTGTATATTCTCAATGGGTCCTCTAACACCAGAAGATACGGGCCCCCACCCCCCTGAAATCCTTGTACAACATGATTATTTTCGCATATGAATATCTTCGCACATGCTTTTGAAATTATACATGAATGAGCATGACTCTGGGTCATTTAGCTGACATACCAGGGCCCCTCAATTTATTTTTGTTCTTATTTGCGTGCATGTGTTGCGTGTGTGTGCGTGCGTGCGTGCGTGGTACTTGGAATCTCGTATTTGAATGCATATTGTCAAAGGGAGTCCCCGAACTCCTTGTATAACCTGATTATTTTCGTATTTGCCTGCCCTTGCACATGCTTTTTGAAATTGTATCTGAATGTACAGTACTCAGGGTCGTCAAATTAAAGAAACTTTTTATGAATGTCAGATTTCATTGAGTCAATATCATTAAAAATTAAATTTTCGAAATTTGAAATTTGAATTTTAGAATTTAATTTTAAATAAGATTTTGTCAATTAAATCTGAAACATTTGCTCCCTTTCATGATCAGTTTCCCTTAATTTAAATTGATATTCATTCAATTATATTGATGTCGTGGTATTTTATTATGCACGCAAGTAGTTTTTACTGCATTTTTTGTTTTGAAAATTTACAAAAAATTATGTATCAGAAATATGTGAAACTTTAAAAATTTGAAATAAACCAATGTATAGTTAAATAGTATTTTTAATGATATTTCTATCAGAGCAAAGTTTTTGACTATTTTAAAAGGTATGCGACCTCTTAAAAACTTCAAAATACTAACAACGTATGTAAAAGAATTTACGGGGGTTGAATAGTTAGTCATACTTTAAAGTGCCGTCAGTAGTAAAAACGTTGAGCGAACGTTCAATAGAAACCTACGGAAATCGCGTTTCGGGTTCGGGTAACGAAGTTGATTCTGAAATGAATTATCTTCGTTAGCCGAGGTATTACTGCACCAAACTTTCACTGTGCATAAATAAAAAATGCACAGTTTCGTTTTTGAAACGGCGGTTTCATTTTTTTGTAGCCCGTTTATTAAATCAGGAGTGCACAACCTTTTCAGTCCGCGGGCCAAATACATGGTATTTCAACCAATTGCGGATCAGAAATTTGTATATAAAGAGTGACCATATGACCCGTATTTTCCCAGGTATTCCCATAGTTTTGGCCGACCCAACATATTCATAAAATGTGCCGTTTTTTTCTGCCTTATTTTCAACGAATTCTACTTGGATTTTTTAAGAGTAGAGATAATTCTCATGACTTTTCAGTTCTTGCAATTGGCAATATTTTTTCCTTTAATTGGCATCTTTACTCACCTTTGATAATTTTTTTTAATAGCAAAAGAGTATTGGCTATAATCAGCAACTTTTCTGGCCTTTGACCATTTTTTGCTGTGAAATTCATATTTACTTTCCTGTGAGAACAGCTGCTGTCTACAACTTTACTTGGCTTTGACAGTTCTATAAATGGATGAAATCTTTCAACGTAAACATGTATTGAAACTATTCAACAGCTTGAAAAAAAAAAAGCAGAAGTTTGTTTTAAACACTAGGTTCACTCTTATAAAAAAAGAACCAAACTATGCACACAAAATCGCTTGATTTTATTCATTATTACTTCCAGAGCGGACTTATGAAATCTCTGTGGAAACCATTCAACCTGCAACTTTTACTGAATTAACTTGTAGGGTTTTCCTCTTGATTCCAGATTTTTATTTTCAACTCTTTCAATATTAGATTTAATGTATTCCCTGAAGTTTATAATTATGTGCTTCGAGCTCTGAACTACGTTTAGTTGTTTTTTGTGCATATTACTTTATAGTGCAGTGAAACAAACAGCAAGGAAGATCTTGTATTATATTGCTCCTTCATTCTCTTCGAAATTAATTTTTTCTAGAAAGCTTGCATCGTTATAAAAAAATTATCAGGTGGTGTGCAAAATCACCACACCATAAAGGGTGTAAACCCCCTTCCCCCCTCAAACTGGGTGATTTCGCCCACACTGTTTTTATTCTTTCATCAAAAGGAAGGAGTGACCCATTAAAATAATAACTACATAAATAACCATGAAGCAAACATAAAAATTCAATTTTTTGACTTTTAACCAACCGGTTGGATGAAAAAATTTAATTTCAAATTCAAAGTCAGTTGAATGAATTTTTCTTAACAAAATGAGACCAATAAATGCATTTTCTTTTGAAAATTAGTAAAAAGTAGTTTGAAACTGGTTTGATTCAGGTCTAGTTAGCCCTCGTAGCCATCATCAAACGATTAGACACGTTCGTTTTCCATTTTAACTAATACTCGCTCTTTAAATGCTGATAAAAATCGATTTTCTTAAATATCTTATTATTAATTGGAAGTTAGTATTATCCCCCCCCCTCTTTTGTTATCGTAACTCTGAACGAAAATTGATTACTTTGTTCTAATTAATGTCCTTAACGAATAAATTGACGCTGCGTTTGCTTTTCCCTCCATAATGAAGAGTTTCTCTGTTTGAATTGAAATAATAAAGCTAAATTATCCTCAGGGAATCTTTTCACGCATATTGGCTCGTAAAATGCTCAAGTAGTTCGTTGCGCTTTTACTTATTCCCGTGGAGGAAATTAGTAATAAAATATTAGCCTTAAAAAAATTGAATATTCATGTACATTCTCGCGTGTAGTTTTTGATCATCACTTATCGAGTGAAAATAGCGAAAACTTTCCTTCAAATCTAATTGAATCTGAAAATTTATAAGATATTAATTAAGGGGTCTCATACCTTGTAACATGGTGAAAAAAAAAAGCTATGCTCTAATAGAAATATCATTAAAAAAGAGATGGTTTTTTTTAACCATCGATTTATTTCAATATTTTTATGCATGTTTTTTGATTGTATGTGCTATCTTATGTTAGTATAAAGTTTTACATATCTTGGATGCTTAATTTTTTTTGTAAATTTTCAAAAAAAAATTCACTAAACAAAGCTTGCGCGCATGGCAAAATGCCATGATATCAATGTTATTGAATGAAAAGTGTTTCAAAATATATAAAAGAAACTGTTTAGTTTATGAAATGAAGCGAAAGTTTGAGATTTCATTGATTCAATGTCATTTAAAATTAAATATTAAATTTAAATTTTTTCAACTTTTAAACTTGAAATTTTTTGAAATTTAATTTTGAATAATTTAAAAAAATTATTTTTTTGAAGTACTCACAATCCAAGATATGTAAAACTTTATACTTGCATAAGATAGCTCATATAATCAAAGCCATGTAAAAATAAATTGAAATATATCAATGGTTAAAAATACCATTTTTTTAATGATATTTCTATTAGAGCATGACTTTTTTTCACCATGTTAATAGGTATGAGACCCCTTAAGGGCGTTTACACGGAACAACTACTTCAACACAAAAACTGACTTAAATAATTTTTCTTGTCTCGAGGTTAACTATGCTGCTGTGGTACTCGGTACGTTTTTGAGCACTTTTTTGCAAATGTCGACAATGGACGGAGCAGCTTTTTGCGCTGCGGAATATCCATATGCACCATATCACAAAAAATGAACCTCCATGTTATTAATGAAGCTATCTGAAAATTTACCTGCACAGTGTTACTGTGCATTTCTCTCTCGCTATCTTCATATTACATATATGAAGAACAAATTAAAATTAAAATTAAATTAAAAATTAAAATTAAAATTAAAATGTGTGTTAATAAATGCCAGGAGCTTGGGTAATAAGAAAGATTTTTTAGAAACTATGATAGTTGTGGAGGACTTGGATCTTATAGCCATTACAGAATCTTGGGCAAACGATGGGGATGAATCTTTCTTACACATCTCCGGATACGATACTTTTTTGAGAAATAGATCTGATAGGAAAGGGGGTGGAGTGTTGATATACGTGAAATCATGTTTGAAGGCTAGAGAGTGTAACGTGCAGAGAAGTGATATTGAAACCATATGGGTTGAACTTGAGAACAAAAGACGTCATAAGCTTATTGTTGGGGTTTGTTACAATCCACCGAACAGGGATCAAAACTATATCGCCAAAATGCATGATGAAATTTCCTACATGTGTAAGCGAAAGAGGGTTCTCATACTAGGGGATTTCAATTACCCGGGTATTGATTGGGAGAACCTTTCATCTGGAAATCAGTATGAAAGAGACTTTCTTAAGTTGGTGCTCGATAATTTTTTGTATCAGCATGTATCAGAAGCCACTAGGGGTACTGCTATTTTGGATTTAGTTCTTACTAGTTCTGAGGATCTAGTTGAACATGTTTCGGTGGGGGAAGAGTTTTCTTCCAGTGATCATCGTATCGTCAGATTTCACTGTAACTTTTCCTCGGGTAAGGTTGATAACAAAAGACTGGTTCCTTGTTTTCGGAGAACTAACTTTGATGTTTTGCGAAGAAGGTTAGCGGAAGTTTTCAAAGACCGGTTGGAATCAGTAGGGGTGGTAAGTCAATGGGAAGAATTTAGTACGAAGCTGTCCTCTGTTTTGCACGACGTCATACCCTTTGTTCGAAAAAAGCGTGTTTGTACATCACACCCTCTATGGTTCACGGATAGCATGCGGAACCTTTATCTTGAAAAGAAAAGAGCATTCAGAGAGTATAAAAGTGGACGAGGTGACCTATCATTGTTTACTGATAAAAGAAGACTGTTGAAGAAAGCGATAAGGGATAGTAAGAAGCAAGTTGAATCTAGGTTGGCAGATAACATTGGCTCTGACCCAAAATCATTTTTTCGATACGTCAATAATGGATGTAAGGGGACAGTTGGCCCCCTCTCGATGGGAGGCTCAAAAGTAGAGAGCAATGTAGGCATGTGTAGTGCTTTCAATGACTTTTTCGCGTCGGTTTTTAATGGAGATAATGATATTCGATATACGGGTGTTGCATGGGGTAATAAAACGCTCAACGATATTCAAGTTGAAGACGTGGAGGTCCTAAATCTTCTAAGAAATGTATGTGCAAGCAAAGCACCAGGACCAGATGATATCTATCCCAGGGTTCTCAGGGAAGGTGCTAATGAATTGTTGGGGCCAGTCGCACAGATATACAGGAGTAGTGTTGCTGAGGGTATCGTCCCGAGAGATTGGAAACTGGCTAACGTTGTTCCGATATTTAAGAAGGGTAGTAGAGAAGTGGTGTCTAATTATCGTCCAGTGAGTTTGACGAGCTCCCTCTCGAAAATTTTGGAAATTATCATCAAAAGGCAGTTTGTGAAGTGGATAGACGAGAATAATGTATTGTCGGATAATCAGCATGGGTTCAGGAAGGGGAAGTCATGTGTAACTAACCTCCTTTGCTTCTATGATTACGTGACTAAGGCTTTGGGTAAGAGCAAAAATGTCGACGTTGTTTACCTTGATTTCCAGAAGGCATTCGATCGGGTCCAACATGGCAAACTCTTGAAGCGTTTACACGAGATTGGAATAGGGGGCAACTTGCTGAATTGGATAGAATCGTGGTTAAGAGATAGGTCGCAACGAGTTATGGTGAACGGGGAATTCTCTGGTTGGACAGACGTCACAAGTGGAGTTCCTCAGGGAAGTGTCCTTGGCCCCATACTTTTTTCACTTTTTATCGACAAACTCGATCAGGGTATCGATGGAATTACTAGCAAATTCGCAGATGATGTGAAGCTAATGGGGGTAATCGGAAATGAAAGCGATAGGGAGTTGCTCCAGACCAACTTAAACAAGATTGCAGCATGGGCAAATGAATGGAGCATGACGTTTAGCGTAGATAAGTGCATGGTCGCTCATTTTGGTTCGAACAACCCACGGTTCTCTTACGAGTTGAATGGTGTCACTATCCCGGATGCAACTAGAGTCACCGATTTGGGAATTCTCATTGACGAGCGACTTAAGTTTTCTGAACATTGTTCAGCGGTTGTCAAAAAATCGAATAGAATGCTTGGTCTCATTTTCAAAAAGGTCTCTTCGCGTTCTCCTAAAGTCATTCTTCCGCTTTTTCGAGGCTTAGTTCGTCCTGGACTGGAGTATGCTGTAAGGTTTTGGAGACCAT